>NC_136992.1:10207456-10226705 GCF_032717465.1 Coenobita brevimanus | reverse complement strand
AGGAAAGACAGAGAGATGTAGATGGATAAGCAGATATAGCATGATTAAAAGCTAACCAATAAGTATGTATAGAAAACATTATTTTTCTTTTTAATCTAGTTTGATTTGAATAGTGTCCTCTTTATCCATAGCTGTCTTCCTATTTATCTAGCTAACAAACTATAATTTCATTTCGGCTTGATTTGTATGCTGTTCTCTCTCTCTCTGTCTCTCTCCCTCTCTCTCTGTCTGTCTGTCTGTCTCTGTCTCTGTCTGTCTGTCTGTCTCTCTCTCTCGTTACGGGGCTCAAAGGACGGGAAGTATCACAAAGGAACGCCAGATCAGTATCGGCATCTGAGAAGCACGGGGAGTTGGAGGATCTTGTCAAATCTTCCAGTCTTTCTCCCAGTCTTGCTAAACCTTCAAGTTGTTGCCAGGTCGTCCTCCCAATCTTAACAAATTCCCTGCCAGTCATTCTAAATTCCTCTGCCAATCTTACGACCTTCTACGGAATCACCAAAGACTTGCGAATTTTCCTCTTACCAATCATGCGGAATTTCTGTATCATATGAAACTGATTTTGTAATATTCCATTATCCTTATCTAATCTTACAATTGTATTCAGTCATATGAAGTTCCCCTTACAATCTTATGATATTCCGTTCCCAGTTATATAGTCTATCTATCTATCTATTGCCAGGCGCCATAATCCCGTATGGGGTGGCCATTTAACCCTGAGTTACTTGTTTTACAGGGAGGGGCACTAACCCTCCACAAACCCACTTGACACGTAGGGAGCACGTATGGTTTGGTTATGTGGTAACCACCCAGCGTTGTAAATGGTTTCTTGGCTTACAGGAAACCATTTGGCTTGTCACTCAATGTAAAGCCACCTATAAAGGAAAAGAAAAGCATTAAGTAGTGACAGGAAAGATGGGAGAAATAGGAAGAGAGGAGGGCAGGCACAGAAAAAGAATGATAAAGGCTAAGGAAGAAGTAGGCAGCACTACATCAAGTGAGTGGATGATGGTCGCCACCACCTACCACTAAGTATTCTCCTTAAAATCTTACAGAACTCTTAATCTCGCCAAATTCCTAATCATACGAAAATATCAGCCTTACAAAATATTCCCCCAATCTTACGAAATTCCTCACCCAGTCTTACGAAATTACCTGGTTAAATATAATTGCTCTTCCAGCCTTGCGTTATCTTACTCCTAGTTTTATAATTGCTCTTCCAGATTTGCGTTATCTTACTCCTAGTTTTATAATTGCTCTTCCAGCCTTGCGTTATCTTACTCCTAGTTTTATAATTGCTCTTCCAGCCTTGCGTTATCTTACTCCTAGTTTTATAATTGCTCTTCCAGCCTTGCGTTATCTTACTCCTAGTTTTATAATTGCTCTTCCAGCCTTGTGTTATCTTACTCCTAGTTTTATAATTGCTCTTCCAGCCTTGCGTTATCTTACTCCTAGTTTTATAATTGCTCTTCCAGCCTTGCGTTATCTTACTCCTAGTTTTATACTTGCTCTTCCAGCCTTGCGTTATCATACTCCTAGTTTTACGATGTCTTTCCAGTCTTGCAAAATCCTCCTCAGAATCCGTAAAAATTTCTGACCTATGAAGTACACCTTTCAGTCTTAAGAAATGCGACTTCCTGACTTACAAAATCTTCCTAGTATTAACCGCTTCAAGCTTGTGTCTGTCTGGTCTGTCTGTCTGTCTGGTCTGTCTCTGTCTCTGTCTCTGTCTCTCTCTCTCTCTCTCTCTCTCTCTCTCTCTCTCTCTCTCCTAAGCTGAATAAAAATCGTCCGACGGTAGCAAGAAAAAATAAAGCACGTCATCGGAGTGAAGAGATTAAACTGAAAAAGGTGGGACAGGGTGAGGTAAAGTAAAGGAATTCATATTTATTACAGTCTTGAGAGAAATAAAGGAGGTTTTTTTATCTGTATTTTATGTTTTAAAACAATTAATGACTATTTCATTCTATATTCTTTTCACTTCTTACATTCTATCCTCTTTTCCATTATTACATTCTATCCTCTTTTCCATTATTACATTCTGTAATCTTTTCACTTATTACATTCTATCCTCTTTTCCATTATTACATTCTATCCTCTTTTCCATTATTACATTCTGTAATCTTTTCACTTATTACATTCTATACTCTTTTCCATTATTACATTCTATCCTCTTTTCCATTATTACATTCTATATTCTTTTCACTTCTTACATTCTATCCTCTTTTCCATTATTACATTCTATCCTCTTTTCCATTATTACATTCTGTAATCTTTTCACTTATTACATTCTATACTCTTTTCACTTATTACCTTCTGTATTCTTTTCATTTATTACATTCTATGCTTTTTTTTTTTTCACTTAGCTGGGCGTAAAATTAGCATCTCTTCATTGTGCTCACCGTAAAAAGACATTAACACGACCATACGGTGCAGGTCGCCAAAACATGGTCTGAAAAGATTGTAGAGTTGTAGTATTGTCTGACTGTGGCTTGAGCTATGGAAAATAAACCATTGAATGTAGGAAAATGAGCTATAGCTATGAGAACGCCAGACGATTTCGCTTAACTTGGAATTATTAGATATTTAATTTTAACTATTGTAACTTCAGATGATTTCGTTCTACTTAGGATCGACCTCTCGTAATTTGGGGGTTTAGTTCACCAGACTGTTGTACACGGGGAGCCTCCTTAACCCACGAGCACACGGATCCAAAGTCTGGGGGGTTGTAAGGGGAGTTGGGATATGGGTGGCCCGTGATCCAGCTTGCGGTGAGTTGTGTGGATTGGATGGGTCGCGTGTGAAAGTTGGATGACGCAGGGATACGTGTGGCATCTGTACTTCATGTTTGGGTGAACTGGAAGGGGGTAGGTTGGGAAGGAAGGAGCGAAGGAAAGAAGGAAGGAAGGAAGGAAGAAAGAGAAGGGGTACTGTACATAGGAATACTTTGGAGGTAGGTCAGTTAGCTCATAACTAGATCACCTGCATCTCTTCAGGCAACACTGTACTTTATTTTTATTTAATTTTTTTTGTATTATAACCTGGCCTAAAATTGTCATCTCATCATCTCGGATGCCCTGTTATAACGGCAGGTTAATACTGTAATATACTGGTAGTCACGTGGAAGGGACATAGGCTACAGCTGTAGCACTGTCTTTTTCTGCCACTCTCTCAAATGAAATTAGGACCAAGAGAACGAATATCTCGATCAGGTTAGTGTAAAGCAAGTATAGTTATATTAATGAATTTAGCCAGGGTAGGGAAGAAAAACAGCAGAAAATTTGAAGCATTAGGGAAATGAAGACTGGAAGAGAGAGAGAAAAAGAGATGGAAAAGAGGAAGAGAAAGAAGAGAGGGAAGGAGAGAGGAAGGGGGAAACTGATGAAGCATAGGGTTGGGAGGGTGAAGGGAAAGGCCTGGAAAATTAATGCAATATGGAAATGAATTCAGCAGATTGAAGAGAGAGGTGGGGGAAGAGTAGGAAGAGGAATGCAGATGGTTAAGTGAGGAAGAGATATGAAAATGATATAGGAATCTGGATGAGCAGAAAGGTAGTAAAGGAGAAGAAAGGGATGTAAGGAGAAGGGGAAGAAAAGAGAAGGAATGGGAAGGAACATAAATGAAAAAAAAAAAAAAAAACTGGAGGCGAAGTTGGAAGAAAAACTGAGGTAGGAAGTGATATTTGAAGGAAGGAAGGGAAAGGGGTAGGAGAGAAAAGAGAACTGGAGGATGTAGAAAGATTAGTAGAATAAAGGAATGGACAGGAGGAAAAAGGGAGGGAAGGAGATGGAAAAGGAAAGAAGAGACAGAACTGAGGAGGAAAGGGAAAGAGGGAGAAGGAAAGTGGAGGAAAACTAGAAAAGGGAGATAAATATAATACAGCAACAGAGATAAGAAGGATGGAAAATGAAGGGAAGGGGAAGAGAATGGGCTGAATGAGAAATGGCTTGTTAGATTAGAAATTTAGAGGGTTAGGAAAGGAGTGGGAAAGAGACGGAAAAGAAAGAAAAATGAATGGAAAAATTGGGAATAGGAATGGAAGATGAAGGGAAAGAGGAATGGTGAGGAAGATAAAGTATTGGGGGAAGGGAAAGGGATGGGGGAAGAAGGAGGAAGGAAGAGGGGGGGAAGGATAAAGGAGGAGGGTGGAAGGGAAAGGTAGGAGAAAGGAAGGGGAGTGGAAGGGAAAGGAGGCGAGAGAAAGAGAAATGGTTGTAAGAAGAAGGAAAATGGATGGATAAAGGAAGTAACAAAGAAGCCAAACGGATGGAAGATAGAAAAAGATGGGAAAGGAAGGAAAAGAAGTGGAAAAGAGAAGGAAAATTGGCGTTATAGGAAAAGAAAGTGCTGGAAAACGAAAAAAAAAAAGGAAGAGAAGAGTAAGGGTTATAAAGCAAAGGGATATGAATGGAAAAGAAAGAAAAGATGGATGAGAAAGAAATTAAGAGATCTGGAGAATGGAGGGAAAGGTTCGGAAGAAAGAGGGACAGATGTGGAAAAGAAGACAAGATCAGGGTTGCTAGAAAAGAAGGAAAAGGGATTGAAAAGGAAAAGAAGGAACTGGAGGAGGAAGAGTAGATGGAAGATAAATAGTGACCACGAAAATTTAGAGATTGGACTGGAAAAATAATGTAAAAAAAAAAAAAGGGCTGGATGAGAAAAGAGAAGAAGAGAAAGGATTCTGAAATGAGAGAGAGAGAGAAAGAAAGAGAAAGAGAGAGAGAGAGAGAGAGATTAGGAAATTATTCTACTATAATAATCAATTACAGATAACCTCGCTTCGTTAATTCCCAATTCCGGTCATGTAAAATGAAGCTGTCCGTGACATAACACTGAAATGAAAGTCCATTAATTACACCAGTTCCGTAAATATACAGCGTACTCTTCCCACGTAAGTAAATAAATCATTTGAAATAAAAACAGTGTGTACACAGAAGCAGAGAAAAAAATCGCCGACGGTAATAGGCAAAAACCTTAGTATACACTGACGGTCTGGAAACTATGAGTACACAAGCTTTTGAAAGATATCATTACCAGTGCAAAATGTATCGGTACACGGCTAGCACTAAATATCGTGCCACCGCTAGCACCAATAAAATGTATCGTCGCACTGCTGGCCACCAATTTAATGTATCGGTACACGGCTAGCACTAAATATCGTGCCACCGCTAGCACCAATAAAATAATGTAGCCGTTATGGAGTAGCAGTTGACTACATATTAAGTGTTCTGCTGTATAGTATAACTAGACCACCGTGTTGGATCGACGACACTGTCTGTAGTACACGTCAGCTACTCGCCGTCACTGCCCGACACTTCCCACCAAAGGTCCTCTGCCACGAGAAGGTGGAAGCTGGTCTGTTATTAAGTGGTAGCGTAAGGTGACAGAAATGAGCAGATTAAATCTCTCTTTATTGGGCACAGAATAATATAACTGCGACCCGAGAGATATGTAAGAGCGATACAACCTCCCTTTAAAACTGTAAAACGGCCTCTGACGCTATACACTCACCGAGCCGACAAGGGCGCGGTGCTGAGGTCAGCTAAAAAGTGAGGTGCCGAGCATTACATATACTCTGGGCTTATGCAAAAAGTAGAGATAAATGACAACTCTACTAGCACATTATACACCTCTATAAAATGGTATTAAGTACATTCACATATACCAACATAATAAATGGTTCCCCAGGACTTTACACTTACGCACTATTCAGATAATTATCTTTTCACTTCTCCTAACCTTCATTTTATAATTGAAACAGGGTGGCCCTTGTGGTCTGCCATCCACCTTCTTCCTATACCACAGCTAACAGCGAAATGATATTTGGTTGTTCATCATTCACACTTCATTACACACTGTTAATTATGACTAAACAGCTTTAAAAATTATTATGTAAAATGTGTGATACTACAACTTCATATGGAAAAAGATGTTGACACCAGAACATCGCTCGGCCACACCATTGACGTCCTCGTCGACATTGTTGTCCTAACTACCGTGTAGCCTAACCAGTGTGTAGGGTAGCTAACTATTCAGGAACATCCACTTGCAATCCGTGAGTACGGACACGTGGTCTCAGTGGGTTCCTTAATTGGCGCCTTAAATAGTAGCCAAAACCACAAACACAGGACAAGACCACAATAAGGAGAAGACCAACGCCAGGACCAAAATAGGAAGGAGAAAGGTATGAAGGAAGATAGGACAGTACATAAGGCTCTAAATCAGTCCTGTTCAGGTGGGAGAGGAAGGTAAGCTCCTTTAATACATGAGACAGCCTGTTCACATTCAAGGAAGTAACATTGAATGAAGGTAAAAAGGGTCGTAACTAGGATGAGAAGTTCACTGTCAAAACTAGATGATGCTTGCTAGGCAGAACTGCTATCTCTTTACTGTGTAACTCACAAAAATCAGGTGCAACATAGTACCCCTTTACTGTAAGGAATTGATTCTGTGAGGCACAAATCACAGTTACATCCTCTGTCTCAAGAAAGTAAAAGTACTGTTTCGCATGAATATGAGCATGGAAAACTGACTTCAACTGAATGGGTTGGAAGGTGCAACGTTGCAGAGCAGAGGAAGTATTTGTGTCCGACAAGGCCCTTTTACACTCCTCTACCTTTAATGGTACGAAGACAAAATGGAAAGCAGGACATACATGGAGATCAAGAAATGAGGCCTTACACTTCTCAAATTCATCCACAGTCGTTTCTGCTACATATTTCTTGTCATCTGAGACAACTAGCACCTCTGGACCCTCTTCAGTAACAACAAGTGTATTATTAGCAGTAGCAAAAGGGAAGGAAATGAACCGCCATGCCTGGTATGTTACAGCATTCCTCATAGGTACCAATATCAGGATGCCTTCATGGGTCAACTGGGCCTCTAACAATGGGTAATAATATTCCAGTTGACTCAGATCAAAGAGTGGCATAAGTCCATGCTTCCACATCGCTATATCAACTGCATTTGTTAGTATATTAGTAGGCAGCAATAAAGCATTAACCCTGTTCAAACTTGCATCGATTAAGCCGTCCACCATATTGGCTGCATGCTTCTCCAAAGCAGTGGTTGACTCGTCGAGAGCATGTAAGTACTCAGCGAATAACACCAAGTTAGCTAGGGTTAGTAGATTAATTTAGATGTTGTTCACAAGCTCTACTAGATGGTTGGTAGTCCTAATTATCTCGTTAGCTTTGTTAGTGAACTTATCTAACTGTTTATACACATGCATGATTAATCTATTATTGGCTTTAGCAGCCAGTGTCAAGTCATGCATCTGTCTACCCAATTGCACTACATCCTTATCGAATGCCGTACCAAAGAGTTAGAAAATCCACAAGTCCTTTCTTAGTACGTGCATGGACATGCTCGGAAAGATCAGAGTGTACGTTAGGTAAAGCTACATGCAAGTTAGTGAGCCTGTCGGTGAGCCTGTCTATATGCCTAGTCTGAAGCTCAACAAAGCTTCAGTGTCAGAGTTCGTCAATCGTGGGTTTCGATTAAACATCTTTCCCACTTCCAACAGTTGCTGTCTGAGATTCGACAAGCCCTTGGAGACCTCCTTGACAATATCTGGCGTTTGGAGATAGCCTTCCATTGGATAGTAGACGCATACTGCATCTTCCACTACCACGACTTCTCCAAGTGGGCTCTTCAGTGCTCCTGGCATTAACGCAGTCGTGTCCATGTCCGATGTCGTTCCATAGGTCCACCCCAAGCAACGCACGAGGAGTATGAGCCACAGCCACATTTTTTTCTGCAAGAGTAGATACTCCCTTAATCACTCTTGTTGTGGGATCGTAGCTTGCTGCGATACTCTTGGTTAGGGACAGGTACGGATGACGACATAGACTGCGATGAAGACAGAGGGCACAACACATCAGACGATAGGCCTAGCTCTTGACTTACTAGTTTGATCCTATCAGTATGTACTGCCTCTTGAGTTCCATTAGCTTCATCCTTTATTCTATAAGTATTTCCACGTACTCGTTCCACAACGGTATATGGTCCGCGGAACTTAGGTCTGAGCTTGGAAGTTCTCTCAGGGTTGTGGATTATGACCTTCTGGCCTGCCGGTAACGTCTTTTTTTGACTACCTCTGTGTTGTTTCGCCATCATCTCCGCTCTTGAGGCTTTTAATCTTTTCCGTACTTCACTGTGTATAAATTGGAATTTCAACAACTGTACCTTTGCGTAGTCTTCTTCGTTGTCTACTGGAGTAGGAGGTCCAGCCAACAAATCGTAGGGTAACACTTTCTCTTCTCCATAAAGGATATAATGAGGAGACTTCCCAGTTGATGAATTTTCTGAGGAGTTGATGGTCGCCGCTACATGTGGTAACCAGTCTTCCCAGTTATCCTCCTGATTTGAGGTTATTACTGGTCTCAAGACTTCCAGTATCTTCCTGTTTGTTCTCTCCACCAGGCCATTGCTCTTAGGACTGTAAGGCGTTACAAAAACTTGCTTTACTCCATACATACGACAGATTTCTTGTAACACTTGGTTACGAAATACTGCCATTATCGCTGAGCAATACCTTGGGTGTAGAGTATGGACAAATCACTGAAGTCACAAAGCGTGTGCCACTTCCTCTGAAGTTTTCGTCTGTAAAGGTGCTAAAACAGTGAATCGTGAGAAATGGTCCACTGCCACCAGTACATAACTTGAACCTTGACGACTTCTCGGCAACGCTAAGAGATCACTGGAGACTGTATCCCAGGGTTTTTCCGGTAGAGGATACTCTAAGATGGGAGTCGGAAGTCCCGTTGTTCCTCGAATTTCCGCTCATTTGACGCATTGACTGACGTGGGCTTCTATGTCCTTCCTCATGGTCGGCCAATAGTATTTCTTTCTCGCCTCACGTATGCATCTATCGCGACCGGGATGACCCGCTTGAGGTACATCATGAACTAACTGTAGCACGGCTTGCTGTAAGGTAGCAGGAACAAATGACTTGAGACCACATCGCATCATTACGTTGTTCCGCTTTTACCGTGTCTGAGGAAATCCTCGGCTATGGTAGCAGCAATGTTTCTACTCAACGCGTCGGCTACAACATTTTGACGGCCTGGTAAATATCTGACCTCTGGATCAAACTCCATTACCTTGCCAAACCAACGCGCAACCTTACCGTGCAAGTTTTTTCCTTTAAACAAGTCCCGTATGGGTGCATGGTCAGTTAAAACAATTATCCGGTAGCCAAAGATAATATCCCGGAAATGTCCTAACGCCCACACGACTACTAATGTCTCCAAATGTGTCGTCGAATAGTTCTTCTCTGGGGGTCTTAATGCCCTACTAGCATACGCTATGGTATGTGTCTTTCCTTGCTCATCCTTCTGCTGTAACACCGCTCCCAGACCCAGACCTGAGGCGTCCGTGCACAGATAGAATGGTTGAGTATAATCAGGAAACGCTAATACGGGTGCTTCTGACATGGCTTGCTTGAGCTCGTTGAAGTTTTTCTCTTCCAAGGGTCCCCATTTCCATGCAGCGTCCTTCTTAAGTAGCGTTGTTAAAGGTGATGCTATGATGGCATACCTGTGGACAAAACTCCTATAAAAGCCAGTGAGGCCTAGGAACGATCTTATCTGATCCTTGTTCTGTGGTGTAGGGAAATTTATTAGGTCATCTAGATACGCTAAGACGTCTTGCCCTAACATCTCGCCAACAATTGGTTTATCATCCGCTGAAATGTTAAAGGAGCATTACTCAGTCCAAAAGGCATCCGGAGAAATTCAAAGTGCCCACGGTGAGTGCTAAAAGCAGTAATGGGACGCGACTCTTCGGTCAGCTCCACCTGCCAATACCCTGATGCTAGATCCAGACAAGTAAACACAGTATTTCCCTTACCTAATGATGAAGTAAGTCTCGCAGATGAGGAATCGGGTAACGATCCGGTACTGTTACCTTGTTCACTTGCCGAAAATCCACAACAGGTCTCACACCACTGTCCTTCTTAGGCACTAGAAAGAGTGGTGCATTCCACTGCTTCCCTTTGGCTGTGCGGTAGACGGTATGCGGGCACATAAACTGAATTTGTACCAGGGCACAAACCAATATGATGCTTCACCCTATCCGTCCTACCCAGCGCTTCTCCTGGAAGTGCTACTACGTCGGAATTCTCTAAGGAGGGCTAGGAGTCGTGTTTTATGGTCTACATTATCCGTGACCTTCACGTATTGCTCCAGCTGTTTTTCCTTAGCCAGACGTACGGGTTCCGACTGAGTCGTTGCTTGAGATGTAACTACAGGAGAGATCACCGGCACGTCGTCGACTTCCTTTATGGGGGCACCATAGCACATCAAGTCGCCTATATAACAACCATCTCTGAGCTTAACTGCGCCACCACTCATATTTGCGATGAAGAGGGGCGTCTTCTGGTCTTGGCCAACGCTAGTCAGAAGCCTTTCCATTCCAGCGACAATGCCTTATGTTTTACAGTCTCAGTTAAGCATGCTACATCAGTTCCCACCGACACGTCAGGTACTCGGACAGGAATTTTACAGACAGTTCGACTGGGTAAGTGGTGATTACCACTCACTATAGCCCTGACTTTCTTCCAGTCCATACCCTCCGCTTCGTGTGCATCCGGGGACTCCCTTGACGCTTCACTTGTCGGGGTCACAACTGGTTGGACGGCTCCTGATTGGATGCCAGTTCCAGTTCGTGTTGCTGAGGGATTAAGGCCTACAAGTCTTTGAGGGTGTATTACTATATCATACTCCTCCATGGTTTCAAAGCCTAACAGCCCATCAGCTGGCAGAGGAAAATCCTCAACCACACAACGTAGCACGTAACGGAGATTGTTATCTGCCCTCAATGTCAACGGCACCTGGCTTACAATCTTCATTCTACTCCCTGTCACACCTGTCAACATTACATCAGGTGGTGATAATGTCCAGTTTGTTAGAGGCATTTCATCTTTTAATTTTTTCCAGCGCTTTACTAGAAATAATGTTTGTACATGCCCCTGTATCTACGATCAGGGACACCTGGCCTTTCCCTATGATCCAAGGAATAGATAATAAGTCCACCTTAGTATAGCTGCCACACACGCATCGGTGGATTGTACTATTTTAATTACTTTTGCGCGCGGCCCTGAGCTTCCCCCGAACTAGCTGGGTTCCCTAGTTTCTTCCTCTTTTCAATGACAAAGGGGCAACAGTCCGTCTCATGAGGACAATGCCCATGTATGACATACCATCTTTTCACCTCTGGCTTAACAGCCTTGGTCCTTTGCTGTGGAGAACTAGTAACTGTATCTCTCCAGCCCGAAGTTTGCAAGGCTTTGCTAGCTTCTGCATAGCATATGCCTGCCTTCGCCAAAGCCTGACTTTCAGTACAGTTAGGATACTGCTGTACTATATCAGTAGCCAGATTAGGTACAGGTATCTGCCACAAAGGAGGAGGGTTAGTCTGACTTTGCACGCCCATATTGTTAGTCATGCCCCAGGTATTTGGATAAGGACCCTGGGTTTGCATGCCAATATTAGTATTCATGCCCCATTGATTAGGATTCTGGGTTTGAATGTCAGTATTAGTATTCATGCCCCATTGATTAGGATTCTGGGTTTGCATGTCAATATTAGTATTCATGCCCCATTAATTAGGATTCTGGGTTTGCATGTCAATATTAGTATTCATGCCCCATTGATTAGGATTCTGGGTTCGCATGCCAATACCATCTGTGTTTATACCCCATGCATTTGAATAAGGAACAGAAAATAAATTCTGTCCAAAACCTTGTGGAGTACTGAAAACATCTGAAGTATACACAGGTATGTGAGTGGTTGTAGTACTGTCACTAATGACTGGATTTTGCATATCCTGAGTGACCAAAGGTACTGTTGTAGTCTCAACTTCCACAGTCTCCTCACTAGGAATACCCTCATTAGCAAGACTAGTGCCCATTTTGGATCTAACTGATTGCTCTGGGACTGTTAAATAAGTACGACCAGAACGCAAATGCAAAACGTTCAAATCCTCATCCTGTCCTTCAGAAATATCCTCATCACCTTGATCCTCAATATGTCCTTCACTCATTTAATATGTCTGAGCACTTTTATTTGATGTATCAACCCACTCATAAAATGCTGAGTCTAGTGGGGTTAATCTCTATTTCCCTAATTCTACGTCCCCACTTTTTCACTGTATCCATCCAACCTTGTCAGTAATATTCCCCTCCCAGTTACAGGAAGATAAACTGACATAAAAAGGATAGTTATGGTAAGTGACAGAGAACGGGACACATATAAATTACAGAAAGTATATTTATTTCAAGGGAATTCTGAGAAACCTTTATTTCCACTCATCAACTAACTAACGTGTGTTGATTCAAGTATGTGTGTGTGTGGATTACTATGCATGGACGCTACCTAGATATGAAAGTCCAGGATGATGTTCCACATTCCACGTTCCACACTCCACCAGACTCCTCCAACCATACACAGGACCCCGCTCGCTGTGGGAGTTAGCAAGCGACTGGTCGCCCTGCACCACGCCAGGCAGATGCCACAACGCACCACACACAATCGTGGCACCTCTCGGCCGCTCTCGGCTTTCCCCCTCTCGGCTCGCTTCGGCCGTAGTTGCTAGAGGTCGCTAGTTGACCCACTCCTCACCGCACTGGCTTGAACTCTCCTTATCTCGCCTCTCACACACGAGCGCGAGATTCTTGCCAGTTTGCGTTTGAAGATGGAGATATCTCGCACACCACAGGGCGAGATAACCGCCAGTTTGTGCTTAAGATAGGAATCTCGCACTGGCAGAATAATGGGAGGAATTAATATGCACCACTCCAGTTTATCTGCTCCACTTAACTCACTGGTAATTAGTCCCCTTACAACAGTAGAGTAAGATTTTCTGTTTCACCTTCAGGAACGAGCGATTGCAAGGGTTCCTGGTTCACAGCATAATCCCTTTAGCACGTATCGTATCCCACCGCTGCCACCAATTTAATGTATCGGTACACGGCTAGCACTAAATATCGTGCCACCGCTAGCACCAATAAAATGTATCGTCGCACTGCTGGCCACCAATTTAATGTATCGGTACACGGCTAGCACTAAATATCGTGCCACCGCTAGCACCAATAAAATAATGTAGCCGTTATGGAGTAGCAGTTGACTACATATTAAGTGTTCTGCTGTATAGTATAACTAGACCACCGTGTTGGATCGACGACACTGTCTGTAGTACACGTCAGCTACTCGCCGTCACTGCCCGACACTTCCCACCAAAGGTCCTCTGCCACGAGAAGGTGGAAGCTGGTCTGTTATTAAGTGGTAGCGTAAGGTGACAGAAATGAGCAGATTAAATCTCTCTTTATTGGGCACAGAATAATATAACTGCAACCCGAGAGATATGTAAGAGCGATACAACCTCCCTTTAAAACTGTAAAACGGCCTCTGACGCTATACACTCACCGAGCCGACAAGGGCGCGGTGCTGAGGTCAGCTAAAAAGTGAGGTGCCGAGCATTACATATACTCTGGGCTTATGCAAAAAGTAGAGATAAATGACAACTCTACCAGCACATTATACACCTCTATAAAATGGTATTAAGTACATTCACATATACCAACATAATAAATGGTTCCCCAGGACTTTACACTTACGCACTATTCAGATAATTATCTTTTCACTTCTCCTAACCTTCATTTTATAATTGAAACAGGGTGGCCCTTGTGGTCTGCCATCCACCTTCTTCCTATACCACAGCTAACAGCGAAATGATATTTGGTTGTTCATCATTCACACTTCATTACACACTGTTAATTATGACTAAACAGCTTTAAACATTATTATGTAAAATGTGTGATACTACAACTTCATATGGAAAAAGATGTTGACACCAGAACAAAATTGTATAGTTTGAAAAAAGGTAAAAAGATGTCCGCGAAAATCTCACCATTTACGAATGTATACTAAGGAAAAACAATGCAACCTTACCGTCAGAGAGATAAAAATAAAATCATATTTGACGCTAGCAAATAATATATTACGGACTTAAAGGTCAAAGCAAAAATAATCGACGCCATAGAAATACATAGGCGTCCGAAAAAAGATTTAGAGGTTTGTAAGCATATATGTTTCCCACAAAAAAAAAAAAAAAGTACTACCCAATGAAAAAAAAATTTCAGAAAAGTAATTCTTCAGCAAAAAACTCAAAGATCGTAAAAGTCAAGTAACTCAAAAAATAATTAAATAAATTAATAAAATAGTTACTTTAAAAATAAACACCGGAAAAGTATATAAACGTTTGCCAAAAAAAAGACGTTTGCCAAAAAATCAACGTCAGGAAAAATAAGACAAAAAAAAAAAAAAAAAAAAAACACATGCAGAAATCGATGTGTTCCTAAAAACGATCGTAACAAATACCATCCACAGCATCAGAGCAACTGACCACACAGCAGCTGAGTCAACACACGGCCACGCAGTTTGTACAATTTTGTCACGGTCAAATAGCCCACGTGTGCTCTCCCTGCTCTCCCCTTAAAAAAAAAAAAAAAAAAATGGAAAAGCAATATAGCCATAGGTGAAAAGTGGTGCGTAGTAAAAAAAATGGAACTGAGCAGAAATTGACAGTCGCCGACATACATGCACAGGAAACTCGAACACGCACTCGCGCACACACACACACACACACACACACACACACACACACACACACACACACACACACATTTCCACAAAATACGATATCTGTAAAAAAAAAAAAAAAAAATCTTAGGCTTCAAAAGAAAAGTCAATACAACAAAAAAAGATAATTATCGACGTTGGCCCAAAAAAAAAAATGGTTAAAGATTGCTTTCAGATAAATAAATACATACAACTGAAATCTACCAAAAAATCGACGTCATGAAGTACTATCATCATCCGCCAGGGAAGGCTTGGGTTTTACGCCAAGCTGTCACTTCTTTGCGGGGCCAAGGCGTGGGTCCTGTTTTAAAGCACTTATTTTGGAGGCACTGCAATGACAGTGGCATACAGCCTAAATCCTTGCCCAACGCTCCCAGGCGGAGGACACAGGCTCGTACTCCCGGCTGTTAATGAAGCTCCCTAACACCTCTTCCATGCCAATTTATTTTTGGATTGGGCTGATTATTATCCTTTTGTTAGATATTTAAGCATAGTATGGTGAGTTTGAATGATTTAATTATCAGAGAAGAGGAAGAAAAGGAGAAATAGGCAAAATTAATCTTTTAGGAAGAGACTTTAGGGAGCATCCGTAACCAGCGAGAATACAGGCCTCAGCCACACAGTCAGAATTCAGGCTGAGACTATGGTCCGTGATTTCGTCGGTTAAGGAAGCTCCCTAATACCTTTTTCTGAGCGATTTATTTTGCCTATTACACCTTACTGTCCAATTCTTTGTTCTATTAATCCTTCCAAGATTGCCATACTCTGCATAAATAATGTACAAAAGTATATTAACAGGCCATATTCAAAAACAAATCGCTAAGAAGGAAGTGTTAGGAAGTTTCCTTAGCCGACAAGAACACTGGCCTATTACTCATACACATGTCTTCTAAGTGTCTTTAATTATAATCCTAAGGTAAGCTGGACTATACATCATTCATTTTAACTTGGCAGAAATTTTGGTCTTTTTAAAGTTGTTGTTTCATAGCTCATTGACAGAATAAGACAGTACTACAGCTCCATGCTTTCTATAACGCTTCTTCGTGACTAGCACCGTATTCTAGTGTTAGTCTCCTGTTACAGTTCGGCAGAAATGGGAGAGATGGAAATTTTATGCTAGTTACAGTGAAATGATTATACAGTAGTTCTCTCTCTCTCTCTCTCTCTCTCTCTCTCTCTCTCTCTCTCTCTCTCGGGATGGCACCTGGCTTAGAAAGAAAAACAGTACACAATCGACCGTGGTAAGTACAGGCTGGCGACAGTAAGGACATACAACCTGTATAAAAACCTTATGGAGGCCACTTGTTGGTGGTACAGTGGGCGTCAGAAGTGGTGTGGCCTTTGCTGCTGTTCTCTCCTGCAGGTGGAATATTAGTGTGGTGCATCAACCCAACCCGATGACGTCATTTGGCCTCAGATCAATGTCACAAGCATCGTTTACTGCACGTCCACCACACTGATATTTGTAGGGTGATGGAGAGAGAGAGAGAGAGAGAGAGAGAGAGAGAGAGAGCAGAACTGACACTTGCCAGACACGGGAAAAGCTCGAATAATATCAGCGTCCTTCAGAAAAACGACGTTCACAGATTTTGACGTCCGTTAAAAAAAAAAAAAAAAAAAAAAAACGTCCGTTGCAAAAGTCGACGTCCGAAAAAAAAAAAAAATGAACATGAATTTAAACCCGACATCCCATAAAAATGAAATGGAGGGGAATAACCTTCATTTTATGGTGCTTCATGAAACTCATTCTTTTTACCTTAATGGATTCAAAGAGTGATATATTCTAGGTAATGTGATTGAGAATATGGAGAGAGAGAGAGAGAGAGAGAGAGAGAGAGAGAGAGCTATCCCGCATTTGCGTTTCAGTTCGCCAGTCAGTCCAGGCATCAAGAGTCTAACTGTCCTGATATATTTGGGAAACTCGGCTCGCTTAGGATTAAATACCCGAGCGAAGTTTGGAGCCGGAATTAGGTGAGTAGCAATGCACGTGGAGAAATGGTGTGGGCTGGGTGGGTGGGATGAGTAGGGGAGTGGGTGTAATAATGGGTGGGATGGGGGGGAACTGGCGGGATGGGTGGGGAAGGGTGGATTGTGTTAAGACAAGTGGTGGATGGGGATGGAGGGGGGGAACAGTGAGAGATGGGGTCAAAATGAATGTAGTAGTGAGTGGAAGGGTAGGTGGAGTGGAGGATGGATTAGGGTGGATGTGAGAGTTTGTGGGAAGTTGGAGGGGAGGGGATGTAGTGGGTGTGCGAGAGTGAGATTGGGTTGGGATGGATATGGGAGTGAATGGAAGGTTGGGAGGGCTGGGGGACTGGGTGGGATTGGTATAGGAGTGGCTGGGAGGGGAGGGAACATAATGAGTAGTTAGGATGGAATGAAAGTGGAATGGAATTTTGGATAGAGAGTGGGAGAGAGGTGGCCACGAGTGAGGAAACTGTGCGTGGATAAAAGACAAGCGGAAACATCACAGGAAAATTGAAACACAAGGGGATAGCGTGGGATTGGAAAACGAGAAGATGGGAAGGAAAAGGTTATTATGGGATGTAGAAAGAAGGAATGGGACGAAGATATGGGATGAAAAAGGAGAGGATGGGATGGATAAAGGTAAGGTAGGAGGCACAGTGAGAGGATGGGAATGAAAAGGAGAGGATGGAAAGGAAAAAAAAAAGGAGATGGAAAGGATGATGAAGTGGTGAAGGAAATGATGGAATAGAAAGGCTAAGACGGGATACAAGTGAAGTGGCTGGAAAAGAAAGAAGAGGGGAGGGTGGAATGAACAGAGATGTAAGAGGGAAGGATGGGAGGGATCTGGGCGGGATGGGTGATAAGTGGACTGAATGGGAAAGTGGGAAAGGGAACTGAGTCGGATAAGAGAGGTGGGATGGGAAGGAAGAAGGTGGGAGGAGGGACAGAAGGACGTGAAGAAATAAGGACAGATGAGAGGGAGTTTGTGGGATGGGAGGTGAGTAAGTGGAATGAAAGGGACGGAGAGAGATAGGACAGTAGGAGTGAGATTGAAATGAGTGTCGTGCGACTGGAATGAAAAGAAACGGAAGAGGATGGAATGGGGTGGGGGAAAATTAGTTGAGATGGAAGGGGAGAGGGTAGAGGAGGAGGTGGGGGTGCGGGATGTGCATCGAATGAGTAATATGAGGGTGAAATGGGAAGGTATAGAAGTGCGTGGGATGGGAAGGAATGGGATGGAATGGGAGAAAGCACAATAAGAAAGGGGTGAGGGTGGAATGTGAAGCAAGGGGAGTGGAAAGAAAAGGAGTGTCGGATGGTATGCAAAGGATTAGGATGGGATAGGATGGGGTGGGAGAAAGTGGGATGGTGGGATGGGAGGAGACAGGGAGATGGTGAGATGGGACGGGAGGGGATAGTGAGTCGGATGGAAAGGGAGTGGACAGGATTCCTTCTCCCCCCCCCTCTCTCTCTCTCTCTCTCTCTCACACACACACACACGTTTTCTCTCTCTCTCTCTCTCTCTCTCTCTCTCTCTCTCTCTCTCTCTCTCTCTCTCTCTTTCACACACACACACACACACGTTTTTTTTTTTTTTCTCTCTCTCTCTCATCTATCCCTGAACCCATTACCGCGCCTCGAGTACAAGTCCCGGAAATATCTTATCAGGCTGAAGTTAGTGACGATAACAGTGGGTTTATGAGGCGGAGATCATGGCGACTTTGAAGAGGGGAGAGACAGTGGAGAGACTGGGGAGAGATAGCAGAGAGACAGTGGAGAGACAGCAGAGAAACAGTGGGGAGATAGTAGAAAGACAGCGATGATAGTGCAGAGCTATCGGAGAGACATTGAAGGGACAATGAAGAGCTTGTGGAGAGAGTGGGGAGACAGTGGAGAGACAATGAAGAGGTAGTGTGGAGATCGTGAACACGCAGGAAAGAGAGAAAGAGAGAGAGAGAGAGAGAGAGAGAGAGAGAGAGAGAGAGAGAAATGTGAAATAGTAGCAACATCTGATAGGTTTTGGTTTGTGTCCAGCTTAAAATCCCTCGGTCTACGCGTTCATGGCTGAATAATTTAGTTTTTAATATTGCTTTCTGACACAGCGATCTGAGAATAGTAAAGCATATGCACTTGAATTACGTATCCCTGACATAAATACGCGAACTGCAGAATATGTATGATCCATTCACCGATTCCTATAAAATATCCAGGAACTTTGCATACTGTGTGGGATGTCTGGTACAACATCATAACGGGATTAGCAAGTAGTGAAGTGCTACAGGTCTGAGGTTGCTGTTCTTTCTGTCTGCTAACTAAACTGTCCAGAAACAGGAATCACTTGCAGTACAGATTTGGTTCTGATGCAAATATTAAGACGAACAGTTAATTCTACAAGTGACTGTACTGGCCATCACAGACACCACGATATACTTTATGACTGGTCAAGGGCTTGGTAAATGAAACTTAATTATAAATTACGTGATGTGTGCAAGTGTATCACACACACATTAAAGGCAAATTACACGATGTAAAGATAGAAAATAATCCAAATGTGAGAGGCATGTATGAGCTACGAGCACTTTCACTAGCTGCACTTGCTGAAGTTCTTGCCCATCCATGGACTTGAAACCGCCACGCTGGTA
>NC_136992.1:10197456-10202456 GCF_032717465.1 Coenobita brevimanus | reverse complement strand
TGCTCCTCGTCCTCTTCTTCCTGTTCCTCGTGCTCCTTTTCCTCTTCTTCCTGCTCCTCCTGCTCCTCCTGCTCCTCCTCCGTTTCTTCCTATTCTTCTTCTTTTTCTCCTTTTCCATCTTCCAATCTTACTTCCCTTCGGTCTGCTTGAAAGAATCTCTCTCTCTCTCTCTCTCTCTCTCTCTCTCTCTCCATCATCTGTTCCTATTCTATCTCTACTCTTTCATTACTATTTCTCCATTATTTGTACATACTCTTCACTGTATATTTTGTCTCTCCACTGTTTTCCCGCAATCTCTCCACTATCTCTCTAAGTCTCCAAGATCGCAACACTCCTTTCACTGTTTCCTCCCTGTCTCAGCTATCTCCAGTCTCTCCACTATCTTTCCACAGTCTCTCCTCTATCTCTCCATTAAATCTACGCAGTCTTCATTGTTTCTTACATATCTCGCCACTTTCTCCACGATCTTTCCACTCTCTGCCCACTATCTCTCAAGTGTCACCATCCTCTCCAGTATCTCTCGCCAACTCTCTTCTATCGTTCTCCAGGCTGTCTATCCTCTCTTAATAGTCTCTCTACTATCTCCTCACAGACTCCTCACTATCTCTCCACAATCTCTCCACTGTCGCTCAAAACCGATAACTTCAACTTGATATGATATTTCTGAGGTTCCTACTCGAGGTGCTCTGTTGTCTGGACACACAGATATATAGAAAGACAATATATAGATAAGGACAGATAGATAAACTGACATCTATCTGTCTATCTATCTATCTGCTTATCTACAGAGAGAGAGAGAGAGAGAGAGAGAGAGAGAGAGAGAATTCTGTAAGAAACATTGTGACGATTACCATTTCCATAATAACTTGGCAGCTCCAGGGAAGGTGGAGAGGAAGAGAAAGAAGGGAAGAAGACAGGGATGAAGGGAAGAGGGAGAAGAAGAGTAGTTATGAAGAAAAAAATGAGGAAGAAGATGGGGCAGAACATAGGAAGGGAAGGAAGGAATGTGTAAAGGAGGGTTGGAGAAAAGAAGGAATAGAGGAGGAAGAAATTATGGGAATGGATGAAAGTGAAAGGAGGTGAGAAGAATGGAAGAAATAAGGAAGGAGAGAGGGAGCATGGAAGACGGGAGAAAAGGAATCAGAACTGAAAAATGATGAAAGGTAGAAGGGACTGAAGGAAAGAGGGGGCGGGAGCGAAACAAAGAAGAGGACGAAGTAAGAAGGAAAGAGGATGAATACAGGGAGTAAGAGAGAGAAAAAATGAAGAATGAGCGAGGGAGGAGGAAGGGAAGTAAAGAGCACTGTATAAGAGCGAGATGGCTGGGAGAAGAAGCAGACTAAACAAAGTTTTTTATTATGGAGAGTGAAAGTCTGAATAGTATAAGTCTATGAGATATATTATGCTTGAAAGGTATTTAATGAAAACCAAAGAACACCTCGTTGATTTTAACTACACTTAGGTTACTTTAACGAGGCGTAAAATTGTCATCCTTGCAGCTTGAAAATTGAGCCCTATAGTAGCCGCAGCGAGAAATGAACGCTGTGGTGGGGCAGCCGGGATGACCTGGGATTCCCCCACTGTAGCCATATCCACATGTCACCGACCATCGGCCACCGCTGCAGCCCCGCTCCATGATCCTTACCCTGTGTCTCTGGCTTTCTCTTTCTCTCTCGGTTTCTATATAAACTGGTGTATTTCCGAAACTAATTATGAAATTATTATGACTTTTGTTCCACACCACCACTGAGGTAAAAATCAAGGAGAGTTTTCTATATAAAGGTTTCCCCCCCCTCCTAAATGTGGCATATGAGCGGGGGAGTGCGGCCTTGCCGATACCTCCGCCTGACCTATAATTATACACTCGCCAGAACTGACCTGCCCTCAGACAAGGGGGGGGAAACCTTTATACAGAAAACTCTCCTTGATTTTTACCTCAGTGGTGGTGTGGAACAAAAGTCATAATAATTTCATAATTAGTTTCGGAAATACAGCAGTTTATATAGAAACCGAGAGAGAAAGAGAAAGCCAGAGACACAGGGTAAGGATCATGGAGCGGGGCTGCAGCGGTGGCCGATGGTCGGTGACATCCTACCTCTATGGTCGGTGACATGTGGATATGGCTACAGTGGGGGAATCCCCGGATGACCGGCTGCCCCACCACAGAGTTCATTTCTCACTGCGGCTACTATAGCAAGAGATTAACGTTAAATTATGGTGCTACTCATGAAGAAGAGCCACGGAATGTTGACTCATAGCACTGTTGTTGTTTTTTTTTCACAGCTAAGCTACGGGAAATAAGCTGCAAAATGGGAATAAACTTACCTTCCAAAAACTTTACCAACTGCAGGCGAGATTTTCAACTTATTGCAGCATATTTTCTGTAGCTCAGCGGCAGAATAAGGTAATGCTAGGGCTCTGTATAATTTCCATAGCACTTCCTCGTGACCAGCATTATGTTCTCGTGTTAATCTATTCCTTCGTAGAAGAGATGACAATTTTAGGCCAAGTTAAAGCAAAAAAATTATAAGAGGAAGTTTCGAACATTATGCAGCTTATTTTCCGTAGTTCAGTGGCAGAATGGGACACTGTTACTGCTCCACATCCTTTCCATAGTGCTTCTTCGTGACTAGAATCATATTATAGGGTTAATCCATTGTTACAGTGAAAACATCAGACTGGAGAGATGGTACATTTCTCGCCTAGATAAAGAGAAGAGTATAGTAGGATATCTTGATGGAGTAGTGAAGGAGTGAATATGGGAGTGGGGTGATTAGGAGATGAAGTAAATTGGAAGTTATATGGAAGGAGTAGGTGGTGGAGTATGTGGAGTGAGGTGATTGGGAGAAGACTAGGTTGGACGAGAACAAGGCAGAAGGACAAAATGGTGAAGAATAAGAAGTGCGTCGGTGAATGAGGTGGTTGGGAGAAGAGAGGTAGGACGAGAACAAGGTGGAATGACACAGTGGTGGCGTATATGGTGTGCGTAGGGGAGTGAGGTGGTTGGGAGAAGAGGTGAATGTGGAGTTACGTGGGGGAAGGTGAAGGAGTGAATGAAGGAATGAAAATGGGAGTGAGGTGGATGGGAGAAAAAGTTAACTGTGAGCTGAGTATAAGGAGTAGGTGGTGGAGTATATGAAGAAGAATAGATGGGAGAGAACAAGGTGGAAGGAAAAAATGGAGTGTATGGAGTGAGTATGGAAATGAGCTGGTTGGGAGAAGTAAATGTGGAGTGATGTGGAATACGTATATGGTGAAGTATATGAAGAACGATGGTGTGTGGTGGCGGGAGGGGTCGTTGATGAGTAGGGTGAGAGATAAGTGCAGCTCCTTTTGCCACGGCCACCCCATATAGGATACGGTGTCAGGGAAGAGAGAGAGAGAGAGAGAGAGAGAGAGAGAGAGAGAGAGAAGCTAATTAGAAGGCTTCCTTGCAACACAACCTACGGAAATGAGCAGCGTGAGCAACAATCTCTTATCATTCTCTCTGTCTGTCTGTCTGTCTGTCTGTCTGTCTCTCTCTCTCTCTCTCTCTCTCTCTCTCTCTCTCTCTCTCTCTCCAGCAATATCGTTGAGAGGAGTACGCAATTGCTGCAAATATGTAATTTTTTTTTCCTTTTTTTTTTGGCGACAATTGTGGGAAGAGGTGTATGATGATGATGATGATGATGGTGATTAAAAAAAGAATAAAAACAGGAACATCACCTGCCATCAATTGACACAATGTACACCGTTAGGTTTAAGCAATACACCTGTCATAAATGTCTTAAAAGAGTAAGGATACAAGAGAAATCGTAATATATGATACGTCCGTTTGTCTGTATGCTTGTATGTATATATGTATGTAGCGACTGGCTTACACCGGACATCAGTGGGCATAGGCTTGTACGATTATAAGCATCCAGATATAAAACACTCTACACAAAAATAAACGCTTGAAAAGTTGAACTGCTCCTCTTGGTGGGTTCAATAAACTGTACAGTATATTTATAAACAGTTACTGTCTGGATGACGTACTGTGCATGACAGATGAGGAACAACTTCAAGCCATACTTCCTTGTGGTGATGCATAAATATATTACTGGATTACACTCCTACGATACATATTGCCTGCTTCCTTGTTTTTATTAAAGTGCAAGTTTTTCTGTTTCCAGTCGATCATATTTTAAGATATACTTTTCGAAATGGAGGGGTTAGATACAGTCATATTATTTCCTTCTGCTGGGGGACTGCCTCAAGCTAAATATAATCGTCCAGAAGTAGCTAGCAAACAAATATGATATGCAGCGTTCTAGTCGGCGGGGGAATAGAAATATGAAACTCATATATTGGTTTCTCAGCTACAACTCACTACTATATCCAATTTGTTGTTACCTGACGGAACTGGGTCACTCTCACCACTTGAATACTAAGTTGTGGCTGCAGGAAAGTCCATGAGCCTTAGTTACGAAGCAGGAATTGGTCTCCTTGATTACTAGCCAGTGCAGCCTCCAATATGAGTACATCCGGCCATCAACTGAGTTGTGAAGAGTGAGGGATCGTCTTCAGATGAAAACAAACTCCTCCTAAAATATCTATCAGTCTATCTACCTGTCTATCTCTCTATATGTTTATCTGTCTACCTATCTGTCTATCTGTCAATGTACATGTCTGTGTGACTATATCTATCTATCTACTCGTATGCAGCAAAATAGATATACCTGTCAATGAAACTACTATCTAAGAATAATTTCCCACAGACACAATGATTCTGCCATTCTACCTGTCTTCCTTCACTGCTAATGGTTGGTGAATCAAGGGCTTGGGGAACCATCTAGACAGACAGCTATCAAAATATCATAAGCTTCTGTATTTATATGGTAGATCTTTATTTTAAGATTGGACCACATACTGGGCCTCGTAAAGTAAGTCTGTGTTCTCTCTCTCTCTCTCTCTCTCTCTCTCTCTCACCGGTTCAGGAATTACAGCTTACAAACAGGTTCTCTTAATTAAACATCCGC
>NC_136992.1:10182456-10192456 GCF_032717465.1 Coenobita brevimanus | reverse complement strand
GGTGAAGGTTTATATCCAAGTGGTGGTTAGGATTCATTGCTCACGTAATGCCACTCAGGGATGAGTGAGGCTGGTCATTCTCATCTTAAATGTCGGGACCAACTTGCCTAGCTCCGGGCTCCTACGCTGCTCATGGGGAACACAGGATTGGATGATATATATATATATATATATATATATATATATATATATATATATATATATATATATATATATATATATATATATATATATATATGGTAAACATTGTGCCATTCTCGTTATGAAATTATAATCACACTAACCTGTGTTTGATATTCACATGAAGTTGGGAGATTAAGGACACGATAGACTGAATTTACTAAGAACACGAATTAGAGGAGAAAATCTTTAAGTACCGTCTCACCCCATCTGTGCAGTACGAGTTACGAGACTACGTGCAACATAAGCTAGGAGGTAGGGTTGACATTTCGTTACATCAGTATAAAGGAGAGGGCGTGCTGGACCCTAATTCCCGTCTTACTTTTTTGTCTAGTGAGGTTGATGGAATGTCTTAGTAGATTTATATACTTATTCTTATAAGCCATTTATAACACACAGGAATAGGAGCAGTGTATTATAAAAGCACTCTATGAATTGCCAGAAACTTGCCGCAGCCACAGAAGTGGCCATACATATTACAGTGCTTACCACGAACTGTGTCTCTTCCTCATTCCCTCCTTCATGCACTCGCTGAGTAACTGCACCTTCTTGAAGAATGGACTCCACGCCTTATGGGAGGAGTATTAGGAAAATTAAAATCTGCACAGCAGTAGACCTCCCCACAGGCTAGGTTTCAGACTGGATGGGCCCGTCGAGGGCCGCTTCCCATGAAGTTGATGTTTTACCCAAAACCGTTACGCACGACCATTTTTTTTTTTTTTTTTTACCAAGGAACACAAATTTTTGCACAATGGTAGAGTTTCACTCGCACCAAGTTATAAACATTGTGAAACTCCCAAGAGCAGCCCCCACGAGGGGGGAGACCCCCGGTGATCTCGGCCAAAATTGTTATGCTTGGCCAAAGTTTTCACCCAAAGAACATGAAGTTTTGCATATTGATAGGCATCCCGACCACGTTTTGAGAAGCGTGGAAACACCAAGGGAGGCAAAGCCATTGTTCACGGCTATAGTTTTAACCTAGGAACACGAAATTATGCATATTCGTAGGCGTTTACTTCGGTCACGTTTTAGGCAGGTTAGGACCTCCGTTGACCACGCCCGCAACGAGAGGGACGGCCTCAAGCGAGAACAAGACATATATATATATATATATATATATATATATATATATATATATATATGCCTATATATTTAACCTAAGAACAATGGTACATCTCTATTGGAGTCATGTTCTAGGCAGGGTGAGATCTCCAAAAGCCATCCGCCACTGGTGGGGGGAGCCATCGGGAGTCCTGGCCAAAGATTTTATTCACGGTCAAGGTTTTTAATCTAGGAGCACAAACTATTGCATAATGGTAGACGTTCACCCCAGCTATATTTTAAGCTGGACGGAACTCCCGATGCCCACCCTTCAGCAAGGGGATACACCGCATGGGGAACAACGCCATGGTTTTTATGTCGGCACCCGAAATTTTGAACAGTAATAGACATTCATCTTGACCAGAGACTATAGATGGTGGGACCCCCTATTTTCGCCCCCCTCCTTCTTCCCTGTAAGTGATATTTCTCTCCCCATTCAGTTTTGCAGGGGTCCGTGCGGCTATTAAAGGTGTCGTTTGTCTTATTTACGACACGGAGGGGTGTGTGTGTGTAGTATTATAATTAGCAGTCTAGTGTGCTATGCTGGAGTGGATGAATAGCATTACATTGCTAATGGATGGTTAGATTTATGTTAGTTTTCTGGCAGAATATGGCAATGTTTGAGGGATTTGTGTAACACAGACAAGGACAGTAAAGTGTAATAACGAAAATAGTTCGCTTAGGAAAAGGTGACAGGAGCTTCCTTAACAGATGATAATACGGGCCTAAGGGTCATTTCATAGACTCCTTAATGCTTCTTTCTCAGCGATTTATTCTGTACATTACACCTGAATATCCTCTTGTATGTTACTGATGCAAACCTATGTCGATAATGAAACGAAATAAATACCAAGGAAGAGAACGTTATGTTGCAGTAAGAAGAATAAATCGCTAGGGAAAGTGAGCTATGAAGACTACAATAAGGCTTATAATATGGCCTTAAGTGTTTAAAAAATCGTCCGACGTTAGCAGGAACAGAATACCAGAGTTGTTCCCCCATGAGAGGACGGACTGATTTTACACAAATTTGTTGGCTGAGTTTATTTTTATTATTATCATTTCTTTATTTGTCTAGCTCTGTCTACCTATCTATCTATCTATCTACATACCTTCCTTTCTTCCCAACTCACCCACTCTCTCACATACCTCTCCACCCCTTCCTTCCACCATCAAGTTGTCCTCTCCCCAACTCACACACATACACACTCTCGTATACTTCACCCCACCCTTCCACCATCAGGCTGTCCTTTCTCCCCCTCCCCCTCCCCCTCATGTGCCTCTTCACCTCTTCTCTCCCCCATCAGGCCACCCTTTCCCCAACTCCCACCCCCCTCGTCTGCAAAATACCTCTCCACCCCGTACTTTCACCAGAAGGCTGCCCTCTCCCCAACTCACCCCACCATATACCTTTACACCCATTCTCTCAACTATCAGCCTGCCCTTTCCCCAACTCAGACTCCTCGTCTCTCTTATATACCTCTCCGTCCCATTCTCTCACCATCAGGCTGCCCTCCCAAACTCACACCCCTCTCACATGTACCTCTCTACCCCTTCCCTCCACCATCAGGTTGCTTTCCCACCCCCTCCCCCTCCTCCTCATGTGTCCCCTCACCCTTTCCTTCTACCATCAGGCTGCCATCTCCCCAGCTCACCCACCATTTACCTCTTCACCCCATCCTTCCACCTTACCCTTGATCTAACTTATCAATGAAATAATATGAAGTGCTTTTATCAGATCCACCATAAGAATTCCCCATAAAAAAGCAAACACACACACACACACACACACACACACACACACACACACACACACACACACACACAACGTGCTAGTTCAGTTCGATTTCCTAGAAAGACAATTTTTTAAATTTTGCTCTTGCTTGCTTCTTATTTTTTTTGTCTTGATTCTTTTTATTTTCGTTGTCTGTGTGCCTGTCTGTCTGTCTGTGTCAACCTATCTATCTATCTCTCTATCTCTCTGTTTGTCTGTCTTTCTGCCTCTGTCTCTTTTTTGACCAGTTCCTCCTCACATTCACACAATCTCCCTCCCTTTTCTGTCTCTCTCTCTGTCTATCTCTCTGTTTGTCTGTCTTTCTGCCTCTGTCTCTTTTTTGACCAGTTCCTCCACACATTCACACAATCTCCCTCCCTTTTCTGTCTCTCTCTCTGTCTGCCTGTCTGTCTGTCTGTCTGTTTCTCTTTTAACCAGTTCTTCTACATATTCACACAATCTCCCCTTCCTCTGTCTGTCTGTCTGTCTGCTGGAGTTACATATATCTTTCACTTGTCCATTCGGTACGAGAGATCTTTCTTAAGGTGAATAAATTCATCTGGAGACAGCAAGAATAAACTAAAAAAATGTAATACGAAGAAGTTAACTCCCTCGTGGTCGGGACAACTTCAGTATTCCATTCCAGCTAAAGCCAAGCAATTTCCTTCAGCTGAGAGTGAGTCATAGGAGCCAGAGAGTTGCTAGATTGACTGCCTGGTTGATTTTTGGGCCATCTGATGCAGCCTGGGAGATGTGCATTTGACTCTGGTTTCTTGCTGTGGATTCTGTAAGGTGTGTTTGTCAGATGCACCATAGAAGTGATGATGTTTGAAGTGTCTTTGTTAATCATTTCACTGCAACCACACCGATAGGATGGTTCTGTTTGGTGCTGTAGAGTCGTCATCGTTGTTATCTTCAACATCGTCATCATCATCAGTATCATCATGATAATTCTGACCCTTATTTTCACCTCACATTTCTTTCCTGTATTCCATTCCTCCACTCTTCCTAGTCCCTTCTCCCCTTCTGCCCTCTCTCCCCCTTTCCACCTTTCACCTTTCCTCACCCTCTCTTCCCCTGTCCATCTCCTCCCTCTTCTTTTTCTTTTTCCTCCTCTCTTCCTCTCCTTTATTGAACCCTTCTCTCGCCTTCGTTTCTTCCCTCATCTCTTGCCTCTCGCCATCTCCCTCTTCTCTATCCCTCTCCTCTTTCTCTTTGTCTCTCTTTCTCCATTGTCTCTCCCTGTCTTCTTCCTGTCTCTTTTTCCCGTCATTCTTGTTTCAAACTTTCCATTTACCATTCTTCCGCCCTCACTCTTCCCTCCTACCCCTTTTCCATTAGGTCTTCACTTCTTCTACCATTTTATTCTCTTTTCACTTACTCTTTATCTTATATATATATATATATATATATATATATATATATATATATATATATATATATATATATATATATATATATATATTTATGAGTCCAACTTTGGCCATAGGCTTCACAGCCTGCACTCAAGGCCCAGTAGTCCTTCTACATACCATACACCTCTACATGTCACCACTTCGGCGCTAACACCCACTGTCCATATTGAATATATGCTAGGGCTTTCTCATACAGGACTGGTGTACTAGTATTAGCGGGGGTATCTTTACAACATCTCGGCTGGTCGTCTGGTATATCAGTGAAGTCTTCTTTTACGAAATGCAAATCCTTAAACTGTTCCCTGCCCCAGCGGGGATTTGAACCTGGGTCCGGCAGAACTGCAGGCCACCTCTCTACCGATTGAGCCACCGCCTCCCCCAAATATATATATATATATATATACCCCCTCCACAATATGTCTACCCCCGATGTATATATGTCCCCCCCTTCAATGCATACATGTCCCCACTAAACTTGCTGACCTAGCACGCTTTCCCAGGGCCCCAAGCCTGGGAAGACGGCGCGATTGCGTCAGTTCAGAGCAGACATTCAAGAAGGACAGACTATTTTGTTGTGAGCTCGTAATAAACTCCTTATCTAGCTGTTTGCACACGGAGTTTCTATCACCAAAGTATAGCAAAGTTACATATATATATATATATATATATATATATATATATATATATATATATATATATATATATATATATATATATATATATTGTTACATAGCCTATGATTTCATCATCCTTTGTGTAATTTTAACGCACAGTATGCTGCATGTTTGATCACGAGCGTGTTCTGCCTCAGTCACCCCCTTCTACCGTTATAGTAAAGTAAGTCGTCCTTTCTGTTGTTCAGAGTAGGATTGTCAGCTCTTTGTCCCCTATGGCTTCATTTGCGCACCCTTCTTACAAGTTGTATCAAGCTCTGCCGGCCCCTGTATAATGAGCTCAGTCTCTGCATCATTGCCACTTAGATCTCCTCCTCATTTTGTTCACATCTCTGTCCTCCCCTGTACAGTTATTATTGTGAGTGCTCAGGAAGTCTCCAACCATCTAGCAGCTGTGTAATTTGAGTATAAGTGTTATTGCATTTTGTTCTTGTACTGTATAGCATAAGTTGTTAATTTGTAGGCCTAGTGAGGTTTTTTGTAATTCATTTTGTCAGCCAGTGTTAATAATAGTTTGTATCTGTAATAATCTATCTTGCATTAACTGAGCATTACCCAGTGTATTTTCATTTTATTAGGGCTGACTTAGGTAAATTTACTCATGCTAATTTCGTGTTAATAGAGGCTATTGCAGTTAACCTTATATTTAACCTGTTTTTTGCCATTACATTATCCTTATGAGTCCTGAATGTTTTGTTGTTAGTTTGAGCATTAAACTTTAACTTGTAATTTTACCTAACTCTTTTGTTTTGAACCTGGAACTTTACGGGACAGTAGTGATTTTTAGTATTCTCACTTAAAGTGTACATTATCTTTCTCTGTTCCGTAACATAAATTAGGCGACCTCTTATCAGGATATTCAGGATATTATCATAAGGATATTGCTTGATATTTTGTGACTGTGATTTACTCATGATGTCTACTATTACTATACTTGATGAAGCCAAACATTTTTTGTCAAATGTGCAAACAGTGTGTGATGTAGAAAACAGAACAAAGAATGAACTTAAGCTTGTTGCTCAACAATTGGGAATTGCAGTTCACTCTCATCATTCTAAAGATCAAATTGTTGACATGATTAATGAAAGCTTGTTTAATGTAACTCCTCCAAATGAGCAAACGCAGATTAAAATAGCTAAGTTACAGCTAGCCCTGCAGGAGGCTCGTGTGAAGGAAGCTGAATTTCAAGCACGTGCTAAGGAGGCTGAGTCTCAGGTTAAGGAGGCTTGTGTTAAGGAGGCTGAATTGCAAGCAAATGCTAAGGAGGCTGAATCTCAGGCTCGGATTCAGGAGGCACAGATACAGGCTCAGGCACAAATTGAACTTGCCAGGATTCAGGCAGACCATGAGTATCGCATGAAATAATGTGGAACTGGATCATCTAGCTCTGATGATTTTGATGTGGCTCTAAAATGTTAAAATTGTCCCTCCTTTTAATGAATCTGATTTAACAAAGTATTTTCAGTTGTTTGAGAGGGTAGCTACAGGTTTTAATTGGCCCAAGGAGTATTGGCCAGTACTCCTTCAAACTGTTCTCACCGGTAAAGCTCAAGTAACTTAGGCATCTTTGCCTCAGGATCAATCTGATAATTATGATGTAGTTAAGAGCTTCATTCTTAAGGCCTATGAGCTTGTTCCTGAAGCCTATGGAGTAAAATTTAGGACAACTTCCAAGCAAGATAAGCAAACCCACGTTGAGTATGCAAAAATCAAAGAAGATCTGTTAGAGCAGTGGTTAAATTCTAAGAATGTGGATTCTGATTTTGGTAAATTTAAGCAGATGATTTTGCTGGAGGACTTCAAGAGGTGTGTTAATAAAGATGTAAGCCTATATCTTGAGAGAAGAATAGATAATTTGTCTGATGCTGCAGTTTTAGCTGATGAATATGTTCTCACTCACAAGAGATATTCTAGAGAAAAGGGGAAAGCTGAGAGTAAGTACGTTGCCTCTACTCAGAGTACAGGTAACAGGAAAGAGAATAAAGATGATGTTTCTCAGGAAGTAAATACCAGCTTCACCTCTAGATTTCAGAAAAGTAAATGTACTTATTGTAGTAAGCTTGGTCATACTACGGAGAAATGTTTCAGGAGACAGCGTGATGTGAACAAAAAGGAGTCTTTAAATATTCAGTCAATTGGTCTAGTGTCCAACCTTGAGAGTTCCCATAATTCTTTAACTGAGTTAACTGAACCTGCTTTGAGGGGTAACTTAAATTCTCATGATAGAGCTCCTCTTTTGAGCAGTAACGTGGGTGACACTCAAGAGTTCATGTGCTAATTTCCTGTCTGATGGTTTTGTCAGTCCTCTGGACAGTGATGACAGGAAATCAGTTAAAATATATCGTGATACAGGTGCTTGCCAATCCCTTATGCTGACCAGTGTTCTAGGCTCTAATGTTAATTCCTCTGATGAAACTGTAATTTTACAAGGTGTAGGGAATAATTACTTCTCTGTCCCTCTGTGCGGAGTGAATTTAGAGTCTGGTTTTGTTAATGGTTCCGTTATGGTTGGGTTGGTTGACACACTCCCAATGTCAGGTGTAACTTTCTTACTTGGAAATGATATTGGTGGAAGTCAAGTGTGTCCAGCTCCTCAGTTGTCTAGTGAACCAGTGGCTGCGACCCGGGATTGTGATGTCCCTGATGTGTTCCCTGCATGTGCTGTCACTAGGGCTAAGTCTAAAGTTACTAGTGATTTAGAGGATAATGATGATGATGATGTTATCCTAGCTGACACTTTTCTTGCTAATTTGGACCACTCATCAGATGAGGCAGTACCCCGTAGTGTTGATAATTTGTCTCGTCAAGAGTTGGTTGAGTTGCAGGTTGCTGACCCTGAGTTGAAAGGTCTAGCTAACTCTGCTTACAGTGAAGAAGAGTCAGCCGGTGCTTCTACTTGTTATTATGTAAAGTCAGGAGTACTTATGAGGAAGTGGAGACCCCCAACAGCATCAGCCGACTGTGAATGGGAGGTTGTACATCAAGTTGTCATCCCTCGTGTTTGTAGGCAGGATATCATTAGAGTGGCTCATGATTCCAGTTTGGCAGGACACCTTGGAGTGAGGAAGACTGTGGCACGCATTTTGAAACACTTCTACTGGCTTGTATCTTCAGGGATGTTTCCTGGTATTGTAAGTCTTGTCACACCTGTCAAGTTGTGGGGAAGTGTAATCAGACCGAAAAGGTTGCACCTCTAGTTCCCATTCCTCCTTTTGAGGTGCCTTTCACCCGTGTGTTGGTGGATATTGTGGGCCCTCTTCCTAAGACTTCTTCAGGATTTTCTTATGTGTTGACCCTGATTGATATGGCTACTCGTTATCCTGAAGCCATTCCACTTAGAAATATCTCAGCAAAGAACGTGGTTAAGGAAATGCTAGGGTTCTTCACAAAGTTTGGTCTGCCCAAGGATGTACAGTCAGACCGGGAAGTAATTTCATGCCAAACGTTTTCAAGCAGTCTCTGAAAGAGTTGGGCATCACCCAGATCACGTCTTCAGCTTACCATCCCCAGACCCAAGGAGCGTTGGAGAGATATCATCAAACACTCAAATCGATGCTCAAGAAATACTGTTTGGAACATCAGAAAGACTGGGATAAAGGTCTTCCATTCGTTGTGTTTGCCGCAAGAGAATCTCCAAATGAATCACTGGGCTTCTCACCTTTTGAACTACTGTTTGGCCATGAAGTAAGAGGATCCCTTAAGTTACTCAAGGAATGCTGGCTGTCGGAGGAAGATGACGTCAACCTGCTGGAGTATGTGATGAAGTTCAAAGAACGGCTGTCCACTGCTTTACAACTGGCGAGAGAGAATTTAGGAGCTGCTCAGGAGAAGATGAAGACTTGGTATGATAAGAAGTCCAGGTTACGCCACTTTCAGCCAGGAGATCAGGTTTTGATTCTGCTACTAGTTCATGGGCAACCTCTTCAAGCCAAGTTTAGTGGTCCTTATTTCGTGGAGAAGAAACTCAGTGATGTCAACTATGTCATCGCCACACCAGATCGTAGAAAGAACAAGCAACTATGTCACATCAACATGCTGAAGTTATATCACAGGCGGGACGAAAATAATCCAGTCTGCACTGTAGCTGTTCCACCCGAGTCTGCAAGTGAAGCTCTCCCATGCAGTATGAGCCTGAGTGATAGTTTGGGGAAGAATCCTGATATCATGAATGATCTCCAGACTAAGCTTTCTCATCTACCTCCCGAGGAAAGGCAGGAGTTTTCGGCATTACTGCAGGAGTACCCGCAAGTGTTCCGTGCTACTCCAGGAAGAACCACTGTGTTGATGCATGATGTCGATGTTGGAGACGCAAAGCCAATTAAATTGCCACCTTACCGTGTGAACCCAGTGAAAGTTCCTCTCATCCAGAAGGAGCTTGGCTACCTGTTGGACCACAAGATGATTGAGACCTGTCAGAGCGAGTGGAGTTCTCCTGTCACTCTAGTCCCTAAGCCAGGTGGGTCACAGCCGCTTTGCATCGACTACAGACGTGTTAATCAGATAACCAAAACAGACACTTACCCTCTCCCTCGCGTGGAAGATTGCATAGACAAGATCGGAAAGGCTAGGTACATAAGTAAGTTTGATTTGTTAAAGGGATACTGGCAAGTACCTATGACTGAACGTGCTAGGGAGATCTCATGTTTTGTAACACTAGGAAAGACTTTTGCATGTTCTGTAATGCCATATGGTATGAAGAATGCACCAGCCACATTTCAGAAGCTCATGAATGTTGTAACAGAGGGTTTGGCAGGGTGTGTTGTTTATATTGATGATGAATTAATCTTCAGTGACAACTGGAAAGATCACCTATGCCATGTCAGTAAATTTCTTGAGCGTTTGGTTCAGGCTAATCTTGT
>NC_136992.1:10082456-10177456 GCF_032717465.1 Coenobita brevimanus | reverse complement strand
TAATTCCCCCACTGATATTTACCTGCTTTGCATATAATGGTGGATGACGTCAGACTTTTCTTTTTTTTTATCATAGGAGTGACTTCCTGTCTTCAGGAGGTTGACGCTTCTAAAAACTTTTTTTTTTAATTCTCATCATTTCCAAATGAATTGCTTAGCTCAAGATGGAATTTTTGAACTGAAGGAGTAATTCACATCGCTCCCTTCAACTCTCTTCCTGTCTGCAGAAAAAAAAATAAAAAAAAAGATTGCGGACTACAGAAGAGCAACGTCAGTTTCCAGTCCATCAGACTCAAGTTCAGATGAACCTGAAGTAACAGCAGCAACAACAACAACAACAACAACAACAACTGACCACGCAGCTCACTGGTTGCCAAATTGGGGGCCATAATGCATTTCTCAGGGGAGTCGCAGGGTAATTATAGAGAAATTTATTATACTTTTCCTAGGGCCAGAGCTGTAAGAAATGCCTTCTTTTCCCTGCCATCTGTGTCGTGCATAGCGTACAGATAGATAATGAAAGATTAATCCCTGTCATTTCGAAGTGATGTATTTCCCATAGAAAAAAGCCTGGCGGAGTTTGGGGTGAGAATGGGAGGCTACAGCACACGAGTACTGGCTGTTTTTTTGTTGGTCTTGTCTACCTGTCTTCACAAAGGATAGTGAAGCAATGACAGCCAAATTGGTGGCGAAAATGCAATTCCAAGAGTAGTACTGAATACTCAGTTTCCTTTCTGAATAATCTTTTATGTGCAGACAGCGTATCACTATGTGCAGCTACAAGAATTGTTAATAATTTTATCGCAGACATACTCCTTCGAGGGAAGTTGCTTTGCCTTTTCAAATAAAGATGTAGATGGAGGCCAGAGATATTAAGGTGTTTTGTCTAGGGGGCCACAGAACTGAACAGTTTGGGAACCACTGGCTTGATTAACAGAGACCTCTCCTAACTTGACTAATGTAGTGTAGTGTAGTGGTAGCTAGAATAACTGCATTGAGGCTTCCTTGAAGTGAAGTGGTTAACACCTGAGTCCGATGAAATATTTGTCTATTTTATTCTTGCAAGTGTCACACAAATGCATTTGGCTTAGGAGGGCAATCAGGTTGTGAAAGGGTTAATGGAGGCTGATTCTAACCTTGCCGCTGCAATTAAATTTTCCTAAGTTAACAGAGCCTGAGTGTGTTAATTATTTTCTACCCCCCCACCCCGTGTGTGTGTGTGTGTGTGTGTGTGTGTGTGTGTGTGTGTGTGTGTGTGTGTGTAATTGCAGGCTTCCCAACATCTCTTCCTCCCTAATCCATTGAATCAGGTGACATTCTTTTGCTATATTTTTCCTACCTCCACACGATTTTACCCATCTCGTGTAACTTTTTTTTCTAAAAGGCGTCAGTGAAAGCTAAATTTAGCCCTCTAATTGGAAAAATCAAAACTGAAAATAAACGTGTGGATGCAGCGACACGGAAATACAGATATGGTCATTGAACAAATAGATTTAAGTATTATTTATGGATATTAAAACCTGAGACTTTGAGAAGCTGGAGGAAGCAGGGAAAGCTAGAGAAGGAGGAGGAGGAGTGGAAGAGGATGAAGGGTAAAGAAGAGTGCTGGCAATGAGGTTGTTTTATGTCACTATACTTCCCTGACCCACTCACCACGATGGACATTTCAAGAGTTTTATTCATGCTGCCATGTGGCCATTTTATTCAGAAACTGAAGACAATATACAAGAAATACAATATCAGCGAGTCACATGGGGAAACTCTACTATCAAGAGGTGTGAGAGAGGCTCCTAACTCAGAAAGAAAGTGGATCTGAAATTCTTGGAGACCTGAGTTTTTTTTCTTTGTCCTTCTTTGTGAGGGTTGAAAAGCCTTGGGTTGTTAATTAAGAGGGACTCCCATTTCTTTCTTCCCCTCGCCCGTGACCCAAATCTCTTTCTTTCTTGTTTCCTCATTTTCCCTCTTCTCTTTTGTCCTCGCTCACTCCTAACGCTAATAAATTCTTTCTTTACCTCTTTCCATTCTTTCTTTCCTTTTTCCAAAATTTCTTTCTCTTGACCTTTCCTCCTCATTCACTCACCCCTTCCTCTTCAATTTTTCTCCCTTCCTTCTCTCTCTGTTTTTCTCCCACTTTTTTCTTATATCACTCCTCTTCTCTTTCCTCACTTTTCTCTCTCCCCCCCCCCTCCCTCAGATTCTTCACTCCTTTTTCTTCTTTCCATCTCTGTGTGTCTCTCTTTTCTCTGTCTTCCTCATCTCCGATCACTTCTTACCTCACTCATTTCTTTCCGTATTTCACATTTCTTTTTCTTTTCCCCTCCACATTATCGTTCTTTTTTTTCCCTCCTCGTCTTTTTTTCTTCATTATTTTTTTCTTTTTCATCAGTTTCCTCACTCACTCCTACCTCTCCCAATTTCACTCCTCTCTCTCTCTCTCTCTCTCTCTCTCTCTCTCTCTCTCTCTCTCTCTACCATTACTCATCTTTCCCTAGATTTCTTCCCCTATTCTTTAACCTCCTCCTCAATTTTCTCCACCTTCACCTTCCTTCACCTCCCCCTTCTCCTCCTCCTCTTTCACATCCTCGTTTTTGTTTACTCTTCTGAAAACAAAGGCAAACGAAAGCATTCCACAGTTTTTCGTTCCAACTTTAAAAACTTTTCTTAGGCCTTATTACACGCGTACGATCTGGCGTGGTAGGTGTGGTAACTGTGGTAGGTGTGGTAGATGTCTTGTTAGGTAGGTGTAGTAGTTAAGGTAGATGTGGTAGTTATATTAGGTGTGGTAGTTGTAGTAGGTTTGTGGATGTGGTAGGTGTGGTAGCTGTCGTACGTGCGTGTGGTTGTTATGTTAGGTGTGGTAGTTCTAGTTGTGGTGAGTGTGGTAGTTAAAGTAGATATGGTAACTATGGTAAGTGTGGTAGCTGTCGTACGTGTGGTAGATGTGGCAGAGGTGGCAGTTGTCGTATGTATTTGGTAGGTGTGATAGTTGTGGTAGGTGTGGTATGTGACTGTGGTAGGTGCGGTAGTTATTGTAGCTGTAGTAATTGTGGTAGGCGTGGAAGCTGTCATATGTGTAAGGTAGGTGTGGTAGGTCTGGTAGTTGTCGTATGTATTAGATAGGTGTGGCAGTTGTGGTAGGTGTGGTATGTGGCTGGGGTAGGTGTGGTAGTATGGTAGGTGAGGTGGTTCTGATGGATGTGATACTTGTGGTATGTGTGTGGTAGTTGTGGTATATGTGTTAGGTGTGAGTGGTTGGTATGATACGTGTTGAACTTGTGGCAGATGTGGCAAAAGTTAGTGAGGGTGGTATGGTAAAGTTAGGTGTGTATTGGTGTGGTTGTGGTTGGGGCTGATGTGTTTGGCTTATGTGGTTAGGGGTTATGTGGTTAGGGTTGGTGTAGTAGGAGTTGGTGTGGTAGGGATTGGTGTGGCAGGGGTTAGTGTGGTAGGGGTTGGTGTGGTGAGGGTTGGTGTGGTAGGGGTTAGTGTGGTAGGGGTTGGTGTGGCAGGGGTTTGCGTGGCAGGGGTTAGTGTGGTAGGGGTTGGGGTGATAGGGGTTGGTGTGGTAGGGGTTAGTCTGGTAGGGGTTGGTGTGGTAGGGATAGGTGTGGCAGGGATTGGCGTGATAGGGATTTGTGTGGTTAGGGCTGGTGTGGTAGAGATTGGTGTGGTTGGGGTTGCCTTATTTAGGGTTGGTGTGGTAAGGGCTGGTGCTGCAGGGATTGGTGTGGCAAGGATTGTTGTGGTAGGAGTTGCTATGGCGGAGGTTGGTGTGGTTGGTGTTGGTGTGGAAATGGTTTGTGTGGTTGGAGTTGGTGTGGTTGGGGTTTGTGTGGTTGGGGTTTGTGTGGTTGGGGATTGTGTGGTTGAGGTATGTGTGGTTGGTGTTGGTGTGGGAGGGGTTGGTGTGGGAGGAGTTGGTGTGGCAGGGGTTGGTGTTGTTGGGGTTTGTGTGGCACGGGTTGATGTGGTTGAGGTTTGTGTGGTTGGGGTTTGTGTGGTTGGGATTGGTGTGGCAGGGATTGGTGTGGCAGGAGTTTGTGTGGGAGGGGTTGGTGTGGCAGGGGTTTATTTAGCTGGGGTTGGAGTGGCAGGGGTTGGTGTGGCAGGAGTTTGTGTGGGAGGGATTGGTGTGGCAGGGGTTGCTGTGGCATGAGTTGGTGTGGCAGGGGTTGGTTTGGCAGGGGTTGGTGTGGCTGGGGCTGGTGTAGCAGTTGATTTGGTTGGAGTTGGTATGGTAGTGGTTGGTGTGGCGAGGGTTTGTGTGGCTGAAGTTTTGTGGGAGGGGTTGGTGTGGCAGGGACTGGTGTGGTAGAGGTTGGTATGGTGGTGATTAGTGTGGCTGAGGTTGGTGTGGTTGGGGTTGATGTTGTAGGTAGGCTAGCTGGTGTGGCTGAGGTGACACAAGAAGGCAGGGAAAACAGAGTGATGAAGAATGGGGCAAGGCAGGGTGAAGTGAGGCAGGGTGGGGTGGGGAAAGGTGGGGTGAGAGAGAGAGACAGTGAAGTGAGTTGGAGGGGATGAGGTGGGATGGAAACATAATTAGAGATGTGAGGAAGGGTGGGGTGAGAGTGACGTGAGATGGAGGGGGTGAGGTTGGGTAAGGGGAGGCAGTGTGAAAGAGAGTCAGATCATTGTAGTGGAAGAGCTGCATTGGTCTCCACAATTACAGAGGATCCCTCCTGCTTCACCCCTCCTTGCCTCACTCCTCCCTGCCTCACTCCTCCTTGGCTCACCCACCCCTGCCTCGCCCATCCCTACGTCATCCATCCCTGCTTCACTCATCCCTGCCTCACATATCCCTGCTCCAACCACTCCTGTTTCACCCACTCTTGCCACACCCAATCCTGCCTCTTCCACCCTACCCCACTCATTCCTACCTCACTCACCTCTGCCTCACCTCCCTCCTTCCCTCCTCATCTCTTTGTCAACACCATCTACTTTATTCATTGCTACCTCACCGTCACTGTCTCACTCCGTTCCTCAGAAGCTCCTTCCTCATCCACCCCTGCCTCATCACTTCTCTCTCACCCACCCGTGCTTCACTGATCCCTTCTTTATCCAGTCATGCCTGAATTATCCCTGCTGCCTCACCTACCCTTATCTTACCCATCCCTTCCTCATTAATCCCTGCCTCACCACACTTGCTTCACCTCTTCCTAAGTAACCTCTGCATCACCCAACCCTTGCTTACCCACCCCTTCCTCATTACCCCCTGCATCACCCAACCCTTGCTTACCCACCCCTTCCTCATTAACCCCTACATCACCCAACCCTTGCTTACCCACCCCTTCCTAAGTAACCCCTGCATCACCCCACACTTGCCTCACCCACCTATGTCTTATCCACCCCTTCCTCATTAACCCCTGCCTCACCCACCCTGTAAAAATAGCTTTGGCATAATATAAAGTACTGGCTGACCAATGTTATGCTTCGATTTAGTCGTAAGTTAAGAAAATAATTATCATCTTCTTAAAGTGCGAGAAGATGGAGAGTTCGATATCATAATTTCCTTATCTACGACGAAACAGAAGCATAACGTTTCTCAGCAAATATTTGTTATATTGCAACAGCTATTTTATCATTATAGCCTACATTTATATTTAAAAGTTTATGCTAATACTACGAATATGATTAATACCGTTAGTTTTTAATTTCACTGTAGACCAAATCTCACATGTGACCAATTACCTCAGTCATCAATTTTACGTTTTCATCACTTTTTCTTGTTTCTAGATCTTACCCACCCTGGTTAGGATAATAAAATTAGTTCTGGGATTGGGATGATGATGATGATGGTGAACTGGATAGTGAAGCTGGGGATTTTACACGCTTATTATTCAGTGACAATGATTTACTGTTAATATCTTTACCACGGCGCAAATGTCCTAACCTGACGAAAATATCTAACCTCCTCTAAGCTCAGTTGACGGCCAAGTGTAGTCAAACCGTAGAATCGATTTGACATACAAAAGGATTCACGTATAAATTCTAACGCAGGCTCAGGGAATATCATGCAAGCACAATTAAGTATTCTAGTTGTGAAGCTACCCAGTTCCGTCTCGTGAAAACAGCCTGACACGTTGAATAGTTAGGACATAATTCCGGTTTGTCACTCACCAGCCCAGGTTCGATCAATATATATTACTATACTCCTATCACTGTACCCCCTCCACAATATGTCTACCCCCCGATGTATATATGTCCCCCCCCAATGCATACATGCCCCCACTAAACTTGCTGAGCTAGCACGCTTTCCCAGGGCCCCACGCCTGGGCGAAGGCGTTATTGCATCAGTTCACAGCAGGCAGCCAAGACGGGCAGACTATTTTACTGTGAGCTCGTAATAAACTCCTTATCTAGCTGTTTGTACACGGAGTTTCTATCACCAAAGTATTGCAAGTTACATTTGGTGGCAGCGGTGTTTCGAACCATCAGATTCTGACCTCCTCCTCCGATTTTTAGTGACACCACAGATACACGACGTCTCGCATCTCACAGCCTCCCCCCCTCCTCAGTGCCTCTAGTGGTGTAATACATGGCTGTGCTTTCCGAGTGTACAATTTCTCTCACCAGTGCTCACCTCTCAAACAACCCCACCCACACACCTTGTTCCTGACAGCAAGTGTCACCATCGCCGACCTACGCACCTGTTGCACCTGTTCCCAGCACCTGTTCCGAACTCATCATAACTCCTGCCCCCACGGTGCCACTTATCACTGTCTGCCCACTGTCTGCCCACCGCCATTCTCTGCCTTTGCAACTCAACAGCTCTACACCTGCACTGAACCAACATCTGCCCTCACAACCCACCACTGGCCCCACCGCCGCCACGCCCTGCCTTCACCCACTTGTGGTCTGAATTACGTGAGCCTTCTAGGACCGCCACTCCCTGCCGGTGACTCATCGCGGCGTCTCTTCTCCTCTCCGCCCAGCTGTCTCTCCCCCGCTGCCCTGCCCTGCCCCGCCGCCCCGCCCCGCCCCGCCCCAGCCCCGCTACGCCCAGCCACACCTGCACGTCATACATCTTGTCAATTCCGTCTCTACTGTGTAACTATAGTATACCTTACCTTTCTATAGAGATTATCCTCTATTTTCTCTACAGATTGGATATTGTAAATATTCCATCTCATTTCCATTACCCCGTTTTCATCTTCACCTACGTTATTTATAATCCATCTCATCCTTCGCCTTTTATTTAAGCCATCCATCCCGCACCTTCATTCATTTTCACACCTACTCGTGTATTCCATTCTCTCATTGTTCTATTATACATTTCCACCTACGTATCCATCTTCATCCTTCATCTCATCTTCCATTGCCGCATTAAATGTCATACTTTCCACATCACCCGCTTAATACCAGCCCTCTCGACCCAGAAACATCACCTGATCATACACCATCTGCCGACTCTAACACAATCACTCATTTACAAAGTGGCAAAGAGTACCACCGCCCTGTACCTGAGACTCCCGTTTCACTTCCCGCAGAATCACTTACTACCCATTCTACACTCTTAAATCCAGATACCTCCTCCTCTACTCCTGCCTCTACACTCCCTTCTTCTTCCTCTACTCCTTCCCCTGTCGTTCCCTCTCCTGCCTCCCTTCATACCCCATCTTGCTTGCCCTTAACTGCCACTACTTTCTCTCTCTCCCACACCTCTCCTATCGCCACTTCTGCACTTCCAGCCATAGCCAACCCTGCACAGTCTATCTATCTCGACGATGCCAATCGTCCCAAATTTACCGGCCAGGACCCAACTTGTTCTGTCTATGATTTCCTCAGAGAAGTCGAAACAGAAATCCACAATAGGCGGATCATCGATGAATCGCTCAAAGTAGCTTACCTCATGGGACGCTTGCACCACGGCAAATTGGACATCGGATCCGCGATCCATGCAGGACAATTCGATAGCATTCATACCTTTGCTGATTTTCGTATGGAACTCATCAGCCTTTGTTGCCAGCATTCAAATACCGCATCTCTCATGGGATTCATTAATCTCCTAAACCAACTAGATGAGGACTTGAGGGTCCCAGCGCAACATGCCAAGCTCCGCGAAGCTGCCGCCGCCATGAAAGCAACTAGTAGCGAGATGCTCCAGTTACTGGTAGGCACGAAATGGTTAGACGACAAGAATGGCGTTCCAATGCTTTCACTCACCAACTTTGCTGACTTAACTGGTTACCTGAGATTCCTTCACTGGCTTACTCCTAAACAGCGAGAGCTAGCCTTGGAAATCGGTTTCAGTCCAGGAGATAAATTATTCAGGTCACTAAAGCCATTCATGAAAAAACAGGTTCAAACTACACACATCAAGGCACCAACCAACCCTTGGCCTCCTCAGTTTGTCACACCTCCACTACCCCAGACCAATCTTGCTCCCGTCCCACCACATGCGGCAGACCTGCCACACATCGTTCTCCTACCGCAGGTCGTGATCAATCTAGGGTCCGAAGGAACAGACAATCTTCGATTCTTTGCTGGCATTGTGGTCATCCTGGACATCGAGCATCCAGTTGCGACCGTACATACAGCCTTCCTCACTCCCAAACCAGACAGCGTACGCCTTCCCGCTCACGTCGTCCACACTGCAAATGCCACAAGTCAAGCACGACTCACACCACTGAGGAATGTCGTTACCTCAACCGCCAACAGTCGGGGGAAGCGCCGCACCCGTATCGGCCCACTATCACGTAGACCCAGAAACCCAACTCCTCATCCGCCATGTAGGTCCCATAACATCCTCGGGTTTAGTCATTCTCGGATGCAGTCATGACATACCAACGTCATTCTTCTTGGACACAGGATCTATAGTAAATCTGATCTCCGACCATTCCTTACATCTTCTTCAACTACATCACAACCACGTCAGTTTCCTAGAACCACCAGACATTCGCCTATGTGGTGTCGAAGGCTCAGAGTTTACGGTTAAGAGAAGAGTCACCCTTGACGTCAAACTACACGGAGATTTGCCCCCTATCCCAATTGAATTTCATGTCACTAATGACTTGCAGTATCCCACAGATGCCCTTATTGGTTTCTCCACCATGGTACAACACTCCCTTGCCTTATTACCTGCTTGTGGTAGTATAGGCATTTCTGGATTCCCGGTTTACAGTATGGAATGTCCCCGTCCTGTTCTTACGATCAAATCAGTCCTTCAATTACCTTTGTCCCTATCACTACCAAAAAGTCCAACCCAGCCCAAACCACTACTATCATCATCTGAGAATACAGAGATCATTCCTTTACTGACTGCAAGCAAGGACATACATTCCTCAGTGTCTACTGATACATCATCTCAGCCTTCGGACATGGCTCTTACCTCCTTTCCCGACAGCACTATCGCTGACTCAAACATGTCTCAATTACCTACCTCACACAGTGTGAATGATCTTCTCCAACACGCAGAGACGAAACGTGCAGTAACGAATACGTGCACAATTTTGTTACCGCATGAGTTCACCAAAGTCTCTGTTTGTGTTGCCGGTGCGAAAGAAGGAGTGGATGTACTAACACTACCTGAGACGTGTTGTGTGAATGGCTTGACTTATGAGTCAGCGTGGTGTACAGTCTTAGAGGACAGTTTATGCTACCTGTACTTGCTCAATGTCACAAATGCTCTACCCCCTCCACAATATGTCTACCCCCCAATGTATATATGTCCCCCCCCCAATGCATACATGCCCCCACTAAACTTAAAAGTGGTGTAAAGATTGGAGACTTCCTAGTATACCCAGCGGCCGTAAAGGTGTGCCAGGATTCCTCAATTCCTGCTATTCAGACTGATGATAGTACGCCAATCGGTGTATGTACTATTAACTCTACGGGATCTGTGCCGACATATTCACCCGATATGCTCTCACATCTCACTTGCACAGATTTCCCAGAAAATACGCCTCAACTCCTCGGCCTTCTGACCTCATACAGAAACGTGGTTGCCTTACCCGGTGAACCAGTGGGTAGAACAGACCTTGTCAAACATACGATTGAACTACTACCAGGAACTCAGCCGATTTACATACCAGCGTATCGATTTCCTCACAGCCAGAGAAAGCAGACAGATCAAATGGTACAGAACATGTTAGACCAAGACATTATTGAACCCTCCGTCAGTCCATGGAATAGCCCACTTTTCTTAGTACCAAATAAGGACGGCAACTTTAGACCAGTAGTCGACTATCGTAAGGTCAATTCTGTCACCATTCCAGACTGTTTCCCGTTACCCGTCCTCACTGATTTGCTAGAATCCCTTGGTGAAAACAACGTAGTCTTTTCATCTTTAGACCTCCTCAGCGGGTACTGGCAGGTCGAAATGGAAGAATCCTCTCGCCCAGTTACAGCCTTTAGCACCCCTTCCGGACATTTTCAGTTTAAGAGACTCCCTTTCGGTCTGAAATGCTCCTTCCGTTTTCATGTGACTTATCCATTCAGTCTTCAGCAGTATGATGAGACACTCTCTTTTTGCTTACCTAGATGATATCATTGTTGTGAGTAAATCCATCCCTGATCATTTTACCAAACTCCAGCAAGTCCTTGAATGCCTCCAGCTCGCAGGCCTGAAAATCAATCCCAGTAAATGTGACTTCCTGCGAAAGAAAATCAAATTCCTAGGCCATGTCGTAGACGCACAAGGCATTCATACTAATGAGGATAAAACTAAGGCGATTATTAACTTCCCAGAACCTACCACTACCGAAGCTGTACGAAGTTTTCTGGGCCTCAGTGGCTATTATCGTAGATTTATACAGGATTATGCGAAGATCACCGCTCCTCTGACCCACTTACTCAAGCAGAATGTGCCCTTTGTTTGGACTAACGACCAGTCACAGGCTTTCCAAAAGCTAAAGACAGCTCTTGTAAATGCCCCTGTTCTAGCATTCCCTGATTGTACCACACCCTTCCTTCTCTGCACAGACGCCTCAGGCACTGGACTTGGTGCCGTTTTGATGCAACTCGATGAAGCATCAAGGAAGCGGGTAATAGCGTATGCTAGTCGCACCCTTACAACCGCTGAACGTAACTACAGTGTCACAGATCTCGAAGCGCTAGCGGTAGTCTGGTCCTTGAAACATTTCAGAGATATAGTCTATGGTTATCCAGTGCATATCCAAACAGACCAACTTCCACTATGTGATTTGTTCAAGAATCGCAACCTAACAGGTAGGCTAGCTAGATGGTCTGTCATCATCCAGGACTTTAATCCCACTTTTCAATATGTACCAGGCAAGTTGAATGTAGTAGCAGACGCACTCTCACGTCACATAGCAGCAGCTATAACATCACCGCAGCCTGAAGTAACTGAAAACACTACACTAACATCAGAAGTTGTTCGAAACTTGCAGCGCCAAGACCCCATGTGGTCCAAAGTCATTTATTTCCTAGAATCTGGCGATGCCTCGACCTTACCTACTCTGCCAGTATCACTAGATGAGTTCATGCTAGATGATGATCTCTTGTACAGGAAAACACTACTAACAGGCAAAGATATGCCCAATCGCGAAGTATGCCAACTTGTTGTCCCCACTGCCCTGATACCAAAGGTTCTTCATATTGTTCATAATACTCCTCAAGCTTCCCATCCATGTAAAGACCGATGCTTGCGCCAAGCACGTCTCAAATACTATTGGCCAACCATGCGCCGCGATATCAATGCCCACTGTGACTCTTGCCTATCCTGCCACCGCCACAAAGGATCAACCGGCTTACCAGCACCTCTCTTACAATACCTAATCCCGTCACGACCGTGGGAAACTGTCTCAATCGATCTCTTAAAACTACCTCTCACAGAGTCTGGCGCTGAGTACTTGTTCGTAGCGGTCGACCACTTCTCCTGCTACTGTGTCCTCGTACCCCTCTCCGACAAGACCGCGAAGAACGTTGCACGTGCCTTTGTAGATCACGTAATTTGCCCATTCAGTACCCCTCATACCATTCTTACTGACAACGGTCCGGAGTTCCACAATAGCCTTCTAGATGAGATCTGTCGCCGCTTTCATATCAGTAAGTGCAATGTCGTGCCTAACCATCTGGCTTCCAATGGTCTTGTAGAACGCCACAACCGAAAAATCTTAGAGTGCCTTAGACATCTAGGCTCCCATAGTTCGTCCTGGGATGACTGGATTCCCCAAGTGGCATCCTCAATCAATAGCTCCATCAGTGCATCCATTGCTGAATCTCCCTTCTTCGTCCTCTTTGGTTTTGAAAAGGACCTCCCATACTCTTTCTTATCCTCAAAGCCAGAGCCCATATACAACCTGGATGATTATGTTAAACTAAAATTGGCCAACTTCCAGACAATCCACCAGTATGTCCAATCCACTTTGGCTTCCTCTCAGGAGGACATGCTGCAGCGCCAACATAAATCCGCCTCTCCTATCACCATCAATGTAGGCGATCTTGTCTTTGCTCATTCCCATATGCGTTCCTCTGAGTTGGATGACAAATTTACAGGGCCCCACCGCGTCCTCACTCAACAAGGCAACAAATTTCACCTCCAGGACCTGTCCACTAAGGACACCAGATGGGTCCACGTCGATGACTTAAAGCGAGCACCCCGTGGCCTCGTGTTGGAAGAGTCATTTACACAACCTCCCGCCCCACTTTCCCCTTCACACATCCATCAGCCTACTTTGTCTCCACCTATCCCTCAGTCTCCTCCATCTCCACCTCCACCTGCTCATTCATCAACCAATCAATATCGGTCCAAACTGCGCTCTGCCCATCAACCTCTTCAAGACCTCCCCCATTAACTCTACCCTGATTTTCTAGGTACGATGTTAGCGATCTCCCTGCTGGCAGTGCTGACCCTCCTGGGGTCTGGGTCAGGTCAGGAAGATGGTGGAGTACGTCCTGGGGCCTTGGTCAGCTCAGGAGGCGAGGTAATGCTTATCGAAGAAATAGCCTCCTTGCACTACGATCTTGCGCCCCTGGCCGACGTAGCCATTGCCCTACCTGCCTACGCGCACCAGCTCCACAGAATCAGGAACCATCTCACGGCCATCATGGGGACACACAACCCAAATGAGTATCTCTATAACCTTTTCCTACCACTCTCCTGGCAATTGCAATACATAAGTAACAGATTCACTGAGCTCATTGACACATTTTCCATTCAGACACCCGTTGGTCGTTCTCGTGTGAAACGAGGTCTCTTCGACTTTGGCAGTGAGATTCTGAGTGGCTTGTTTGGAGTTGCTACAGCCCGTGACATTTCTGGCTTCAAATCTGATCTCACTCATTTAGCTTCAGCTCTAGAATCCCAATGCCGAGTCATTAAAATCCAACACACTATGTTACAGAAGCTCACGACCCACCTCAATGAAGTCACGTCCACTCTAAACAATTTCACCGATATCTTACAACGCCACCTTTCAGATCTCAAAGTTATCTCTCAGTTCTTCTACCTCAAACTCAACATGGATAATCTCCAACTGGCCATTGACTCTCTCCTGCCTCAAGTCTCTACCTTGGTTCGTGTCCTGCTCGATGCTATCAATGGACGTGTCACTGCCGACTTAGTACCTTTCTCAGCTCTCCGTTCTGTCCTGGATTGGGCTCACTCCACCTTCGGTCTCTCCCCAGTCCTCCCCTACTCCTCCCTTGAATATTATTATCCTGTTCTCGAAGCCACTCTTCTCACCACATCCGTCGTCGTCCATATTCCTCTCCGTTCTGCCATAACCTTTAACCTTTTCCACATCATTCCCTTCCCTTTCCGCCTCAACAACTCCTTGTTACAAGTATCTGTTCCTTCAGAATATTTCTTCCTCTCCCATGATCATCTTTCCGTTGCCTTCCTTTCTTCCCCAGACCTCTAGAAATGTTCCTCCCTTACTCCGACCTCTCGTCTCTGTGCTGCCCACCTTTTCACTATCTTCCCTAGCAGTGCTACACCCTGTGAGTCTGCTTTAGTTCGCAACCATTCCATCCACTCAGCCTGTTCTTTTGTCCCAGCTCCTGACCTCCCGGTCCACCATGCTCACCTCAACCATGTCCAGTACTTCTTCTTTGCTGTTCCCATCTCTGTCACAATCCTGTGTCCTGGTTCTTCGGTTCGATCCGTCTCCACTAGTGGTCTCTACAAAGCATCAGACTATTGTACTGTCAAATCAGAGTCCGTCATCACTTACGCCACTCGCTATCACCAAGCTGTCCGTATACACTCCTATGACATCTTTCAACCAATCGACATGCCGTCAACCCTACCATCTGCCAACATTACCATCACCTCCCCTAACTTGGACATGCTAACCTTCCTCAATGACAGTGATTTCATTATGGATCAATTTTCTCTGGCCTTCAGCCGTTCATGGGTTCATCCAACAGTTGTGTTTCCCCCTGTGGTTATCGCTTTCATAGGTTTTCTACTCATCGTATGTGCAGTGCATTGTTGTGTCAGAAAAATGGAACGTTGACTCCAGGAAATCAGAGTCGCTAAAGGCATAGTACGCCCTATACACGACGTAGAAACTCCCCATACTTAGTGCCCTCACATTCAGTGATTACCAGTGCCATCTGACAATTAACCAAACTGTGAACAGAACTCTGCCTACTAGAAAATGATGGTATTTCTTTAATGCATTACTGAGTGACAGTGTATCCTACAGAAAAAAAAAAAAAAATGAAGGAAGAACAACACTAGAACTCTCATATCTACTCCTTGTTTATCATGTATCAAACTATTATTGTATAATCCCCATTATATCTATGTATACCTTCGACCCTTGCTGGACTTGTACCTATTAATCCTTGTATATCTTATATGTATATATCCTTCTAATTCCCTCCCCTAAACATGGCCATGTCTCCCCTACTGCCTCTGTATCATACTTATCCCTTGTACAAACCTCCCCGACCTTGCCTTAATACTATAATCAAACACCATTTAACTCCTGGTGTCAGGAGACACCATCTCAGCTACCCGGGGGAGTAGTGTACCCCCTCCACAATATGTCTATCCCCCGATGTATATATGTCCCCCCCCCAATGCATACATGGCCCCACTAAACTTGTTGACCTAGCACGCTTTCCCAGGGCCCCACGCCTGGGCGAAGGGGTTATTGCATCAGTTCATAGCAGGCAGCCAAGACGGGCAGACTATTCTACTGTGAGCTCGTAATAAACTCCTTATCTAGCTGTTTGTACACGGAGTTTCTATCACCAAAGTATTGCTAGTTACATCACCATGACATGGCCAAGATTTTCGTCTTCTTTGCAGCTTATTTCACGAAGCTTCAAAAGCATCTCTACATCGTTTCCATAGCACTTCTTGGTGACTAGCATCATATTCTAGTGTTTATCTTTTGTTACAGTTCGGCGTTCAACATGTAGTGGTAGCAATTTTTAGGCCAAGTTAGAATAAAAAGAGTATAACAGTATCATCAATGTCAACTCCAAACGGTCAGCTTTAAGGTCAATATATGAGGAAATACTGATACCAAATCATTCCCACCATTTGGCAGTACAGGATAAATGTGAAATATGACAAGGTGGCCAGAACTACACTCTCCTCTTCCCCCTGTGTATTTACCCATCCACAGTGAAAGATTTATCCACTGTGTCTCGTTCCACTTCCGGCCTGACCTTCCACCCACCCCTTCGGCTCCTTATGGTTTCTATTTATACTCTGTTCACTTTTAAGTTGGGATAAAATGGCCATCTTGGTTATTGAGCTGTAACGAACGACTTACCCAAGAATATGGTGTTGGCCACGAGTATGTGCTATGGAAAGGATCAAGTGCCGTAGTATTGTCCTATTCTGCCATTCAGTTATGGGAAATAAGCATCAACAGACGAAAATCTTCCCCTAGTTAAAATAAATGCACAACAGATTGGGGTTTTCATGGGACTCGAATTCTGGTTTACTTTTGAAAGGGGAAACTAACTCATATGCCTAACGAAAATTTTTGTGTGTTCATTTCGGGCTTAGCTTTCCTGGTCCTACCCTGCCTAACACTTTATAACTTTGTCTCTCCCTACACATTCTCTTACCACTACACACTACTTTACCCTCCGTACTCTGTCTCACTTGCATACCCTGCTATACTCTTATTACTCATCTTCACTCTCCACACCCCCTTAACCCTCCACACCCATTATCCTCACACTACACCCCTCTGCCTAACCCTACATCCCCCTGCCTCAGTCTCCACACATCCCGCCTTGCCCTCTACACTCCTAGTCTCACATTACATCCCCTGCCTCACTCTTCACAGACTATCATTAGCGTGCGTCCACACCAACAGCTTGCTGGTGCCTGCGGGTGCTGGCAGGAGTTTTGCACCAGTGTAACCTATACCCCTGGACGCAGGATTTACCCTCTAATTCAGTGTTACCTCAGAGCCAAAGTTTACTTAAGAACCGCACTAGGCCGTGATGCTAGGCGCACAGGTGTTCTAGCACCTCTTCGTTTATGGTTATTCTGCATATTACGTCATAACGGTCTGTTGTGTGGAATTCATATCGCTTCAGTATCAACGTAGTTTTCACCAATAACATTGCTGTTGCTGTTGTTGTTGCTTAACCTTGGTCTGTCTGGCCAAGCAGACCCGTCTACCTCAGGTATGTTGCCGTCCTACAGGTACAGTATAGTATATACAGCAGGTAGGGATCCGACATCCCCTTATGATAGACAGCGCCTCACCAAGACCTGACCAGGGTCCTTCCCTCAGCCAGGTTTAGGGAAATATGATGAGGTTTGGCTCCTGGATGGACGCCGCAGCTGCTTCACCCACGGTCCACAGCATCACCATATGTAGGCTCCTCGTCAGCTCTGGATCAATATCGTACGAGGGGACACTGGAATGTAGTGTGCAAAATAAATCTCAGAACATGAAGCGTTACAAAGTCTCCAGTCACTTAGAACATGACACACAGTTGGTCAGGACTCACACTCTTGATCAAACTCACTTCAAACTCGCCTACATGTCAGCCCTTAACCCCTTAAAGCCAGGTGACAGCACTTATCCTACTTTTCATTTTTCACGGCTGGTTTGCATACTTAAAGCTGAATGAGACGATGTGTTTCTTTGGCCATACGAGCAGACACTGTCCTTGAATTGCAACATCGGGGAGAAGAGTAACGGACCTGCTGAGTTTGGAAGTGGATTCAGTAACTAGACCGACTTTTATCCGATACTGTACATATGGCTCTGTCCACTTGCCCTTGCCTCACTTAAAAAGAAATAATATCTGTGTTACTTATCCTTTCTGACTGACCCCAAAATTACTCAAAATAATTGCTCTGAACTAGATTCTAATTAATAATAATAATAATAATAATAATTAAAAAAATAATAATAATAATAACAACAATATAATAGTAATAACAACAGCAATAATAATAATCTTACGGAACACAAGAACACATTCTTTCTCTATTGTCATAAAGCCCGGCAGTTGCCCGTAATAATAATTCTGAACTAGAAAAAAACAACAACTAGTCTTAGCTTAAAACAAAAGCACAATCTCTCCTTTGTAAAAATAAATACAGGTAGCAGTCATCATACTATCACCACACCAACCTATGCCTCAACTGGCCAGTAAAAACACAATTAAGTTTTTAAAGATGAAGGAAGTAAAAACGTTTCCGTTGCAAAGACTATTTCCCCAGACCATAACTAAACTGACCTGCACACTGCTTCTCCCGGACACCATGCCTCACACAGCAACACTCAACCTCACACTACACCACCCTGACTCACCAGTACATCTTGTCTCACCCTCAACACCCTGTCTAACTTCTACAAACCCTACTTTACCCAACATCACTCTGCCTTATCCTTACATCACCCTGTCTCACCCTTAGAACACCATGTCACACCAGTACAACACCCTGCCTCACCAGTACAACATCCTGCCTCATTCCGACCTCCTTCCTAACCCTACACCACCGCACCTCACCCCACAAAACTTTGCCTAACCCGTACACATTGTCTCACTCCGTCTTAGCCTACACAACTCTTCTTCAGGGACCATCACCCCGACTAACACAGCATTACCCTGACCCACCTTACACCACTCTACCTCATCCCACAAAACCTTGCCTCACCCCTATACCCTGGCTCACCTCACCTTCCTCACATTAGACAATCCTGCTTCACCTTACACCACCTTGTCTTACACTTTACCTCTCTGCTTCGCTCTTACACCCTGCCTCACACTTACACACTGTCTCACTTTTACATTCTCCCTAACTGTTACAACCTGCCTCACTCTGACACCCTGCCTCTCGCTTACACCCTGCCTCACTTTTACACCCTGCCTCACTCTTACACCCTGCCTCACTTTTACACCCTGCCTCACTCTTACACCCTGCCCCTCGCTTACACCCTGCCTCACTTTTACATCCTACCTCACCCAAACACTGGCTTATCTCTATATCATCTTCTCATTCCTTCACCCTGCCACACACTATATCCTGCCTCACTCTCCATTACCCTGCCTCACCCTGCTCCAACTTGTCTTACCCTCCACCATCCTGTCACACAGCATACTACTCTGCCTCTTCTTACACCACGTTGCTTCATCTTCCCTCATTCTTCACGCCCTTCCACACCCCTTCACCCATATTTACCCTATATCATCCTGCTTCACCACAACAACGCCCTGTCTCATCCTACCTCACTCTGCATCACTCTACCTCACACGCCACATCCTGCCTCACCCTACATCGCACTGCCTCACCCACACACCTTGCCTTACACTACACAACCCTGCCTTACCCTCCACACCCTGCCTCACCAGACACCAATCTCTTTCATCCCTATATTCTGCTTTATAATATCTCATTTCTCCTCGCTGCTTGTTCCTCTTTTACCCATCCTCAATCTTCTTAACTTGTTTCACTCTAAGCTACACCGCCTCACCCTGCCTTACCCTGCCTCACCCAGGGTGACACTGTCTCATCCTGCACCACTCTTACTCCCCCTGCCTCATTCTGCCCCGTCCATCCTCACGCTTAGCTACATGTCAATACTTATTATAGAAAATATACATACGATTCCTGCAGCTTCCCTAGTTCCTATAGAAGAAGGCAACATAATCAATGAAATTACAGTTAGTGATCACGATGTAGCACTTGCATTTTGCAAATTGAGAGACTAAAAGACCAGGACCTGACAAAATATCAGCACGCGTATTAAAGGAAATACGGAATGAAATATCAAAACCTTTATCTGAACTTTTCAACATCACTTACGAGCAGTAAGGTGCCACACGAATGAAAGCTTCCTAACTAACGTAACCCCAGTATTCGAAATGGGCAACAAAGCACAACCAGATAGCTATCGCCCAATTGATTTAATATCGATGGTTTCCAAATTGCATGAAACTATTATCAGAGAAAAGCTTATGAAACACTTAGAAAAATCAATCTCATCATAGATTCGCAGCATGCCGTTCGAAATAATCGCTCTTGCCTGACGAATCTGTTGGACTTTTTCAACGATGTATTGAACATGTACGACGAGACTAAATCAGTTGATATTGTCTATCTCGATTTTCAAAAGGTTTTTGTCGAAATTCCACACAAAAGTCTCTTTCAGAAGCTAAAGGCACATGGTTTCAGTGGCAGAGCGCTCGGGCGGGAAGAAGATTGGCCCTCTGGACGAAAGCAAAGAGCTGTAATAGATGGAAAAGAGTCAGACCGGACAGAAGTTACAAGTGTAGTCCCGTGTGGTTCGGTGTTAGGTCGTATTCTTTTTTTTAATAATCATAAATAATAAAGAAGCAGGACTATGATGTAAGATTTCAAAATTTGCTCACGATACTAAAATAGGTAACAGAGCAGATACAGCACTGCGGGGGAAGGCAATTCAGACAGATTTTGCTGGGCCCAAACTTGGCAAGTGGATTTCAATATTAATAAATGTAGTGTCCTAAACACTGGCAGAAAAAAAATGTAGGAGCTAGTTATAACATGGATAATGTCCAGCTTGATAGGGCAAACCATGAAAAAGACTTAGGAGTTATAATAACAAACGATCTGAAACCAAGCAAACAATGCACAGAAGCTGTAAAAAAAGCCAATAAATTGACTAGATTCATAGGTAGAGCATCTGAATATAAATCAGATAATATCGTCTTCACTTTGTAAAGTTCCTTAGTACACACTTGGAGTATTGCATTAAATTTTGATCACCGTATAAAAAAAAAAAGATCTGGATCGACTTGAAAGAGTACAACAAAGGGTAACAAAGATGATACCTAGACTGAGAAATAAACCATACGAGCAACGTTAGAAGCTCTGCATCTCTTTACCTTAACCAAAAGGAGGTTATGAGGAGATTTACTTCAAGTATTCAGAATATACAAAGCACACGATAATATGGACATCAATAAAAATTTCACAGTTGATCGCTCAAATTATGCTAGAGGTAATGGTCATAGAATTATTGGCAGACGATTTCAATCACATGAAGCTAAGCATTTTTTTTTTTTAAGAGTTGTGAATATATGAAACAAATTGCCCTCAAAAGTTGTGATACTGTGCTGATCTTTAAAAACTGCTGAATAAGTATCTGTGATTTGACCCCCAGTAAGTATGTTCACTCGTGAATAACACATTTCTCTGAGTCTTATTATTTTTTTTTTCTTTTTCAGATCCTGGAAGTTACAACCACTGAACAATATCGGTAATATTGCTGACTTACTGTTACTTTACCTTTCAGGTAGATAGTGTAGAATAAAATTTCCTTGCCTTCTTTCCTATGAAATTACCATGACAGCAGTTTTTCTAAGTTTCACGGTGGTCTTTCTCACTATTTCCTGCCGGCTTCGGCTGGAGGGTTTGGTGGGTGGGGGGGAGCCTCCCTGCTTTTCCATCCTTGTCTTTATCTGATAGATTAATTTTGTTATTTATAACCTTCCCTATAACAAACAGCCACGAATGGACCAACAGGTCTCTTGCTGTTTGCTTTCCTTTGTACTCATTTGTACTCCTTTGTACACTGTCTCACCCTACCTTAATCTGACTCACCCTAAGCTTCACTGCCATACTCTGTCTCACTCTTCTGCCTCACCCTAAGGTACACTTCCTCACACTACCTCACTCTTCTAGCCTCACCTTAAGCTAAATGGCCTCCCTCTCCTGCCTCACCATAAGCTACGCTTCTTCACCCTGCCTCATTTTTCCTGCCTCACTCTACAGGTAAGCTACACGACCTCAGTCTCCTGCCTCGCCATAAGCTACGCTGCCTCACTCTGCCTCAATCTTCCAGTCTCACACTAAGCTACATTGCCTCTCTCTATCTCACTCCTCCTTCCTCATCCTAAGCTACACTACCTCACTCTTCCTGCATCACCCTAAGCTACAATGACTCACTCTTCATGTCTCACCTTAGGCCCTCACTCTTCCTGCCTCACCCTAAGCTACTCTGTCTCATTCTTCCTGCCTCAGTCTGCCTCACCCTCAGCTACATTGCCTCACTCTACCTCGCTCTTCCTGCCTAACCTTAAGCTACAGAGACTCTCGCTATTATCGTCTTCCTTGTTGTCATCAGGGATTCCCCTTTCATTGTTACTGGCCAGAAAACGGCTGAAGGGTGGCGGAGAGGGAGAACGAGAGGCAGAGGGAGGGAAAAGGGAGAGAGAGAGAAGTATGGGAGAGGGAGGGAGAGGGTGAGGGAGAGGGAAGGATAAAGGAAAGAGAAAAAAGAAGGAAGGGAGAGGAAAAGTAAGAGGGAGAGGGAAGGGAAAAAAGAAGGAAGAGAGAAGAAAAGTAAGAGGGAGAGGGAAAGGAAAAATAGAGAAGAAGCCGGTGAGGGAGAGGGAGAGAGAAAAAGCAAGCTGGAAGGCGGAAGATAGAAGGAAGGGGGAGACAGGATTGGAAGAGAGGGAGAGAGGAAAAGGAAAAAAGAAGCAGCAAACAGAGGAGTGGCGGACTGACGATGAGTGCGAGAGAGAGAGAGAGAGAGAGAGAGAGAGAGAGAGAGAGAGAGAGAAACTGAAATATAAATAGACAGATGGGCAGGTAAATAGACAGACAAACAGATATGGATAAACCGAAAGATAAATAAACTAACAGACAGATAAAGACATAGGTAAGCAGATAGGTAGACACATAGATAAATAAGGACAGATATACAGTAGACAAACAAGCAGACAGAGATATATAGAGTAAGTTAGATAAATAGATGCAGAGACAGACAGACAGGCAGACAGACAGACGGATAAACTGATAGATAGATAGATAGACAGAGACAGATACATTTAGAGAGAGAGAGAGAGAGAGAGAGAGAGAGAGAGAGAGAGAGAGACAGCTGCAGACGTGCGGAAGAGGGGAAAGTGAGGGGAAGAGGAAAAAGAAAAACACCAAGAGATACACAGATAGAGAAATAGATATAGATAGATAGATGGAGACAGACTGACAGACAGACACACAGACACGTAGACAGAGAGAACTGAGGAGGTAGATTAATCTCTCTCTCTGTCTGTCTGTCTGTCTGTCTCTCTCTCTCTCTCTCTCTCTCTCTCTCGCAGACTGAATATAGCGCCTGAGAGAATCAATGGTCTAATAAGAAAGAATGTATAAAGCGAACGTGACATGGTACTCTCTCTCTCTCTCTCTCGTCCTGCAGACCCTCCGTTCAATAGCTATTCGGGAAATGGGTACAGCCGAAGCCAATTCCACCGGGACAAACATGGCGGAGGGAAATTTTGTAGGAACAGTAGATAGATAGATGACACTTTTAAATGCAAGTGAAAATGTAAAAAGTTCTGTATAGTAACTCTCGACAGTAGTAATATATATCATACTTCTGTCTGAATTAAAAGTCATTACGAGTAGACGTATAATAAGATTACCTTTTCACCGTCAGAACTAAGCCATGTGTATCTTGAGAGTATTGTTATAATATATAAATGCATTCCGTTTCACATAGTAACACTCGACAAAACTTACAATAGAACAGTCATGGTACAGTCCTTCGTTCAGAACATTACAGCTTATGAATGGATAATTTAAGCCAGTGTGTAACACGAGTCTGAAATACCATATGCTATGATTATTACTTGATATGAGAACGTTGGCTATAAAAATTCATTTGATTCTTATTACACACACACACACACACACACACACACACATATATATATATATATATATATATATATATATATATATATATATATATATATCTATATATATATATATATATATATATATATATATATATTACGGTGCATTGAGTTGCTACATTACTTTACAAAGTCTTTTGGTATCAAAAGAAAACTAAGTGATGTCTATATATGATCTGTGTCCTGTAAATTTTGCTCCATTGCCTCGGCTGGGAATTGCAAGCACAGGAGTAAATATATCTTACGTACTAGTATTAACTTTTCATTAAAATTATTTTCCTTGAAACAATTTTTTCCCAAGGGGAACAGCCAAGTTTTATTTTTCTTTACTTTCTTTTTTTTTTTTTTTAAGAGAGAGAGAAGAGGGTGGGCTCCTTAACAGCGGGGCGTCACTTTCGTGACGCTTGGGAGCATGGGATCATACTGCGGGGCGTCGCTTTTGTGATTCTGTGTTATTTTGAATTCACCCGGGCTTCCAAGTGGGGGCTTGTATCATCTATCAGTACTGCCAATGTCCAACACTAGTCAGCACTCCTAATCTCATCTGTACTCCCATCCATTGTTGACAATTTAGCCATTTCTCCCCGTTCTTGACTCCCCTCCCTACCCCCCCTCCATTACCCTATCCTCTCGCCTGCCCGGCCGTGCTACGCTAAGTAAATCTTCCCTGGAATTTTTCACTGATTTCATCCATTGAAATAAGCCCTATGCCCTATTCTTATACCAAATAATATATACAAGAAAGAAATAAGGTAAATGAGAGTGCCATACACCTGGAATTGGCTAATTATCACCTGACAACACCTCACATGCACTCGTTCGCTAATTTTCGCTGTTTTTTTCCCCTTGAAATATGCCGTATAATCTATTTTCGTAATAAATATACATATAAGGAGGGAAGGGAGAAGCCTAAGTGATATTTACATTCACCTGGAACTACCTAATTTATAATGTATTGTCTAGATTTCCTGCCAATCATTTCAGTGAAATACATAGCTGTTTCAAGAGCTACGTTGGTAGTACTGAATATCCCCTAAGTAGGCCTCTACCCTGGCCCTCCCTTATCAGTTCTCTCTCATCTTCCGAAGAGGAGGTACGTCTGTTCCTCTTGCTGACTTCAAGGCCTTTTTCACCCCCATGCAAAGGGCCCTGTGACCTTTACCCCCTACTAAACCTCGTGTGGAATGAGGTAAAGGGCTGACAATTGATAAAAGAGTGACTACGATCTTTCTATTGAGTAAAACAGTGCAAGTGGAATTGTAAATAATGTGTAAATAATGTGTAAACAGCAAGTGAAAGTAATGAATGTAAATATACGTGAACAATGGAAAATAGTTTTATAAGTTACTTCAAGTGACAGTGCATAACACAGTGTAAATAAAACAGAAATGTAAATAACGTAAATAAAATAGAGAACGTAAATAGAAATGTAAATGAGTAGTATTATAAGAATACGAGTATATACCCTAGGAGTAATGAAAGTGAAAGTTTAACTCTAGCATGTCTGAATACTATGAGTTATGAGAGTGAAGATGAAAGTGACACTCACACTCAATGCTAGTATACTGTACAGGACGAGAAAGTGAATGCAACGTATTTTACTGAAAGAAATTCAATCCCTACAGTGACAATAAACTAATACTATTGAAGGAAACTTATGGATAAAGACTGTAGATATATATATAAGTGTTATATAGTAATAGAAATATAAAGTGCGAGGGGTTTTATGAATAATAAATGACAGAGTACCAAGAGTGAACTAGCGCAAGTGCGGTGGTCAGATGCGCTCATAATTTTCATTGCTTTCACAGTTTTTTTTTTTTTGGAGTATGGATCCCAAACTACTTGAAAATCATAGAGTAGTGTTTATAGTGTTAATATCTGGCTGTGGTAATAATATTACGGGTTGTCGGGAAGTGTAAAGTGGAGACTTCGTTACCCAACTTCAGAGGTCTCCACAAGTCCTACAGTAACTGACGAAGGCTCAACAAACATTCCAGGAGAAAGCTGAAGGTATGTGCCATAAGCATATATAATTTTAATATTCTAGGACTAATAACTGATTTTTGGCAAATATTTTTTGAGAGTCTGTCGGAGCATGAATAACCTCGCGGCACACGCAAAACATCGGTAAACATGCCCGCGGTGTAGGGGTTAAGAGAGAGAGAAGAGGGTGGGGTGGAAATAACATTTTCTTTCTTTGTTGCACTGACTGGATTAGTAGTATCCTTGCCGAAGCAGTGATCCCGGAACTGCTTATAATTATCGAGATGAAGTGAGACAAGCGTTGAGTATTATAGTTTAGTTTGATATCTTTAACGATGTATCTTTGCTCTTAAAGCTGGAGTATCTGGTTATTGATGACAGCATTCTGTTTTATATCCTGGCTGCCTCGTTGGACTGTGTCAAACTTCAAATCACTTGAAACTGTCACTGCCAGGTCTTTGATGCGGGAAATGTGTTGGACTGGATGCCTAGTTATTTAATCTTTCAATTTCTTACTGAAATATTCCATCATGAGAATCTGATATTTACTGACATTTATTTATTAACCCCTACACTACTATGACACATTAATACTATTCCCCGTTTTCACTCGGTTTGTCTGTCTGCTTGTCTGTCTGTCTGTTAACAACTTTACGCGAAAACTAATGGTGTGATTTTGACTAAAATCATAGGGATGATGGGCTATGACCTTCTGATCACCTGATTAAATTTGGGGCCAATTGGGCTAAGGCCCAGGCCGTAGGCCCCAAAAATGTTGTTTTTTTTTTTTCGTCATAACTCCTTCCAAATTCGTCATATCGAAATGAACCCAAAACCTAAAGGTGCATCTTTCAAATCTGCATCCTATAACATGCCTCCTTACATCAGGGGGGTCACGCCCCCATTAACGGTAGAGAGGTCAGTGTAAGGTGGGTTGGGCCTAAAATTTCAAATGGACATAAAAGCGTAAATTTTTATCCGATTCACCCGAAATCTGATATGTGACATCTTTGACTAGATATCCTGTTGTGTTTATACGTCAGCACTAAAATGACTGCCGGGGACGGGTTTGTTGTGCCTTGGCACCGCTTCTGGTTTAGTCTTGTAGACTCCAGGGTGTTTGATGCAGATAAGGAGGGACTTCATATTGTAGGGACACTGAGGAGTTTATTTAACACCATACCTTCAGAGTCTCTTCAGCTAAAATAATTCGCATAGATATAGTAGACGTGCCTGAGACAAATAGCACCTACAACTCCACGTTAGAAGGAAGGAGGAGGACATGAGAAGATCTAAGAGGTAGAAGGAACAAGTGTCGGGGCTGAGCCCAACATGCTGGGCCAGTATTTTGTGGGTATGGAACAACCACAAACACATATAGGTGTGACTGACAAGGATAGAAACCAAATATTCTCCCTGATAGCAAGAATATATATATTAAATAATATGTCACCATACTAAAGAGATTAACGTTAAATAGTATATCCCACTGTGATGTCTGTTCAGTGAGAATATTGAGGTTCTGTTGTGAACTTTGTTCATCTCATTCATGACAGTGTTGTCTGTCTTTGATTTATCAGCTAAGTTCGATAATTGCTTGATTTTTAAAAAGCTTGTTTCAGAGTATAAGAGAGAAGTGGAGGAACGATTGGGCAAATATGAATTGGAGCAGATGGGAAACGTGGAAGGTGTGTGTAGGATATTTACAGAAGAAATATGTGCAGCATGTGATGTGGTGTGTGGAAGGAAGAGAAGACGGAGGGGGTTGGGGTGCAAGGAACAGCGTGGTGGACTGAAGAGGTGAAACAGGCTGTGGCACAAAAGAAGAAAGCATACAATGAATGGATGAGAAATAGGGGCGTGGAAGAAGTTGAGAGGCAGAAGAAAGAGTTATATGTAGAAAGAAAGAGAGAGGTGAAAAGATTAGTAAGAGAGAGTAAGAAGAGAGTGGATGAGGAATTTGGAAGGAATTTGAGTGTAAAGTGGAGGGACTGTAAGAAAATGTTCTGGAAAGAGGTGAAAAGAGTAAGACAGGGTAGAAGTGATGTTAGCAGGGGAGTGAAAGATAAAAATGGTAGATTACTAGTGGACAAGGGAGAAAAAGTGAGCAGATGGAGAGAGCACTTTAAGGAATTGTTGAACATAGAGGATGGAAGTAATGCGAGTATAAGTGACTGGGGAATGGCTGGAAGAAGGAGGGAGGTGAGAAGACAGGAAGAAATCGGTAGGATAGAAGTTGTGGAAGCAATGAAAAAAGTTAAATCGGGGAAAGCCCCAGGAACTGATGAAGTGTGTGGTGAAATGCTGAAGCATGGGGGAGAGATAGTAGTAGAATGGATGTGGAAGATGTGCAAATTGGCCTGGGAGGAAGGTAAAGTCCCGGAGGATTGGAAGTCAGGTATAATTATTCCTTTGTACAAAGGAAAAGGGGAAAAAGAAGTGTGTGGTAATCACAGGGGCATTTGTCTTCTTAGTATAATAGGAAAAGTGTATGGTAGGATTCTTATTGAGAGAGTTAAAGAAAGAACAGAGAAATTAGTTGGAGAAGAAAAGGGAGGCTTTAGGAAGGGAAGAGGTTGTGTAGATCAGATATTCATTCTTAGATCTTTAGTGGAAAAGTTTCTAGAGAAGGGAAAGAAGTTGTATGCGGCTTTCATAGATTTGGAGAAAGCATATGACAGGGTGGATAGACAAGGATTGTGGAAAGTGTTAAGAATGTATGGAGTAGATGGGAAGTTGTTGAATGCTGTGAAGAGTATGTACGATTGTGCAAAGGCTGCAGTGCGTGTGGATGGTGAACTAAGTGAATTTTTCTCTTTGAAAGTTGGATTGAAACAGGGATGTGACATGTCTCCATGGTTGTTCAATCTGTACATGGATGGGGTAATAAAAGAGGTACAAGGTAGGGTAGTGGATGTTGGAGTGGCCCTGGTGAGAGAGGATAGTCTTTGGAAACTCCCTGTACTGTTGTTTGCAGATGATACTGTGTTGTTGAGTGAAGACGAAGGGGAGCTGCAAGGCTTGGTGGATGAGTTTGGGAGAGTGTGTAAGAAACGGAATCTAAAGGTGAATGTAGGGAAGAGTAAAGTGATGGTCTTTGAGAGAGGAGAAGTCAGTGAATGTACAGCGAGGTTGGATGGTGAGGAATTGGAAAACGTGAGTACGTTTAAGTACTTGGGTAGTGTGATGAGTAAAGATGGAGGTTTGGAGGGTGAAGTGCTTGAAAGGGTACAGCAGAGAAGAAAGGTTGCTGGTTCTTTGAAAGCAGTGATAAGAAACAGGGAAGTGAGCGTGGAAGTGAAAAAGTTACTACATGACAGTATTGTGATACCAACTCTAACGTACGGAAGTGAAGCTTGGACGTTGTTGGAAGGACACAAGTCAAGAGTGAGAGCAGTGGAAATGAGTTATTTAAGAGGAGCCTGTGGAGTCACATGGAGAGACAGGCTGACGAATGAGGATATAAAGGAGCGTTGTGGTGTTGATGTGGATGTGATAGGAAGCGTTATGAGGAACACACTGAGGTGGTTTGGCCATGTGGAGAGGATGGAGGGTGAAAGACTGACGAAGAGAGTGTATGTAAGTGAGGTGGAGGGGGGAAGAGGGAGGGGGAGGCCGAGGATGAGATGGAGGGATGGGGTGGAGAGGTATATGAGAGAGGGGGGTGTGAGTTGGGAGCAGGGCAGTGAAATGGCGGGGGACAGGGCGACTTGGAGGCAATTTGTTTGTGGCCACCCCAAACGGGATTGAGGCGTCTGGCAATAGATAGATAGATAGATTGTTTCAGATACTCTTACAGAATTCTGAAATCCTAAGAAACCTAATAAAATAATAATCTAATAACTATAAACACACACACACACACACACACACACACACACACACACACACACACACACACACACACACACACACACACGCACGCACACACACACACACACAACGGTTTCAGAGTCTAATGCACTGATTCCTCTATATGGTGTATCTCCGTCACACTGATAAGTAAAGAGTATACTACTACTGCAACAACAACAACAACAACCACAACCACTACAACTACTATTACTATAACAACAGCACCAACTACTACTGCTACACCTACAGCTACTACTAATGAGAGAGAGAGAGAGAGAGAGAAAGGAGGAATATCAGGCGAGACCCCAAGGAACCGACCGGATGCCTGTCTCCTGTCGAAGATCACGCCTTGTGTAAGACTTTAAGGCTTTGAGACCCATGTCTCGCCCCCCCCCTCTCTCTCTCTCTCTCCCTCTCCCTCTCTCTCTCTCTCTCACACACACACACACACACACACACACACACACACACACACACACACACACTCGCTGCCTCCGTGTCTAAAAATATACATTTTTCCGATATTCATGCAGTACAGGGAAACTCCCTGTACTGTTGTTTGCAGATGGTAGTGTGTTGTTAGTGAAGACGAAGGGGAGCTGCAAGGCTTGGTGAATGAGTTTGGGAGAGTGTAAGAAACGTTATCTTGAGGTGATTGTAGGGAAGAGTAAAGTGATGGTCTTCGAGAGAGGTGAAGTCAGTGAATGCACAGTGAGATTGGATGGGGAGGAAATGGAGAATGTGAGTGTTTCAGTACTTGGGTAGTGTGATGAGTAAGGATGGAAATTTAGAGAATGTAGTGCTTGAAAGCGTGCAACAGGGAAGAAAGGTTGCTGGTTCCTTGAATGCAGTGATGAGAAATAGGGAAGCGAGCATGGAAGTGAAAAAGCTACTACATGACAGTATTGTGATACCAACTCTATCGTATGGCAGTGAAGCTTGGACCTTGTTGGAGGGACAGAAGTCAAGAATGAGAGCAGTGGAAATGAGTTACTTGAGAGGAGCCTGTGGAGTCACATGGAGAGACAGACTGACAAATGACGAGGTGAAGAAGTGTTGTGGTGTGGATGTGAATGTGATAGGAAGCGTTAGGAGAAACACATTAAGGTGGTTTGGCCATATGGAAAGGATGGAGAGTGAGAGGCTGACGAGGAGAGTGTATGTGAGTGAGGTGGAGGGGGGGAGAGGGAGAGGGAGGCCAAGGATGAGATGGAGGGATTGAGTGGAGAAGTACATGAGAGAGGGGTGTGTGAGCTGGTAGCAGGGAAGTGAAATGGCGGGGGACAGAGCGACATGGAGGCGATTTGTTTGTGGCCACCCCTTTCGGGATTAAAGTGTCTAGCAATAGATAGATAACTAATCTTTTCCTGTTTCTAGTACTTATGAGAGGTATTAATATTTTTTTCTTGAGTAATAAACAGAGAAATGAATTCCCCGAGATAGACCTTCATCGATTATATATCTCCGCTAAGTGACGGGATAGCACTACCTCTCCTAGCAGGGCAGCTACCCGGGAGGGACGCGAACTCTCGACCCTTCGGTCTTGAAGCAGGCACTCCTCCACTGAAACATCCTGTCTCCCAGCCGCTTCGGTAATAAGACGCTGGGCACTCATGTATACATTATCCTGTACACACAACACATGGATCATATGGTCTAACCTTAACCATAAGGACTTTAGAATTTCAAATGCCTCGGTACAGGACGCCTACTCTGAGGTGAATAAAATCAGTAAAGGTGGCAAGTAAGTAAACAATTGGAGCCAGGCAAAACAGACCTCCCCCAGCTCAAATTATAACCCCCTGAATATTCGCGATCTTGAGCTTGACCTTTCAAGGTCACTTAATGTGAAGGGTCATGGTACCAAATAAAAACCCATATGTGCTTTTAATTGGTACCATGACCTTTGATTTTAAGTGACCTTGAAACTCAAAGTCACTGATATTCAGGGGGTTATAACTCGAAACTAGTTGAAGATAGATATATACTATTATCGACATACTGGAAGCCATGTGGACTTCCTGTATGTTGATAATAGTAAATATCTATCTGCAACCAGTTTCGAGCATAGCCCTCAGAATATCCTTGACCTTGAGTTTGACCTTTCGGGGTTTCTCAAGGTCAAAGGTCTTGGTGTCAATGAAAGCCCATATGGGAGCTCCTGTATACTGATATTGGTAAATATCTCTATCTTCAGCTGGTTTCAATTTATAGCGCTCTGATAATCTGTGACCTTGATTTTGACCTTTCAAGGTCACTCGATTACCTTCAAAAAATTTAATCACTTCCTTTTGGGACCAGTGCCCACATTTCCTGAAAGTTTCAGGAATGTTGCTAATGATCATTGGAAGAAGAAAACAAAGAAACTCAACCAAAAACAATACTCGCCGAACTGCGTCCGAGGCGAGGTAGTCAATAAATAAATAGCCTAATAAATAAAAACGATACTCCTTTTACTCTATATATTGAATGTTTAGTTGCAACAGTAAATGAACACTAAACATGATGCTAGTCACGATGATGTGCTATGGAAACGATGTTGAGCCGTAGCATTATTACATTCTGCCACTAAACTACGTGGAGTAAGCTGAAAAAGGACGGAAATCTGGGCCAAGTAAACTGAACAGAGTATAGAAGGCGCCATCGTGCTGAATGTGCCACGGAGTTGACAGCACAGCAGAAGGTTGCAATAAATGGGTGCAATCTGCAGCAACTTTGTAAAGGCCAGTTTTCCTGTTCCTTTACAGCTTTATGACTGCAGTGCCGACACTGAACCCTTCTTACCTTGCATTCCCTGTGTCTGAGTCTTTCTGTCTGTCTGTCTCTTCATTGCTTTACCTGCCTCTTGCCTTTTCCTCCTCTCTCTCTCTCTCTCTCTCTCTCTCTCTCTCTCTCTCTCTCTCTCTCTCTCACACACACACACACACACACACACACACACACACACACTCTGTTCATTGCTGTACTTGCCTCGCACCTTATCCGCCTACTCTTTGTTTGTCTGTCTGTCTGTCCTTCTGGAACTGCACCCAGACTTCATCAGTGACAGGCAAGGTAGTTCTGTCTTCTGATGAGCATAAACATTAGGGTAGAATAACGTATAGGGTGGTCCGTATACCGCACCGCCACAAACATTCACTACCGTATCTTGTGTGCTCCTGGGACGGTTCAGTCTGCTGGCATGAGGAGCGTGGACATTTTGGCTGCTTTTTGAAATTAGTATCCAACCATTTAATGAAGAACCCCCCCCCGTCCCCCACAAAAAAGGAATCTATTGAGTATGGAATGCGTTATCGGAAGAATATGACGGAAGGTACAGTAAGAACTAAGAAAGTTGACTGAGCCGTTCCCGCAACATACGAGTGGTAAGAGCTGCTTAGTATGTAATTATACTATTACTTATAATTACACTCACATCAGCAAAACGAAGGCGGGCGTTATGTTATTGGGCCTTTGTGTGTGTGTGTGTGTGTGTGTGTGTGTGTGTGTGTGTGTGTGTGTGTGTGTGTGTGTGTGTGTGTGTGTAGCGAACAAAATAAGGTAAATAGCTGGTGGGGAGGTTTGGCAGGTTTTGGAAAACAGGCCAAAGGTCAAGAACACGGAGACAGCACAAATCTTGACCTGATAAGGTCAGCTCAGTCAGTTTTTAACCAATGTGGATCAAACATCAGGGAAGGGTAAAGAATAAACGAAAAAAATCAACTTTGTGAACAATTAGTCAAAGACTGAGGACAAAAGACAAAATAAAAGTTCTACCTGTGTGTGTGTGTGTGTGTGTGTGTGTGTGTGTGTGTGTGTGTGTGTGTGTGTGTGTGTGTGTGTGCACTTGTTAACAAAGTTAATTAGTTTTTTCTCATTTTAACCTAACTTGGTGGAAGGGTTCAGGTTCATCCAAGGGGGTGAAAATCATATGATTGATCATCTTAAATATTTCTTTTTTTTTCTTTTTAGATCAAACTTTCTGGAAGGGTTTAGGGTAAGGCAAGGATATAGGGATTACGTTTTGAAAACAATCAACCAAAGGTCAATGTTGAAATGGTCAAGGTCACATGGCAAGGTCAACTCAAACAGTTTGGTCTGATCTGGACCAAAGTTAGTGGAAAGCTTAAAGGCCAGGCATGGATAAAGTAATTTGATTATGAAAGGCATTCATAAGATCCTGTCCACAAAAAAGAAAAAAAAAATGTTCCTCCCGCAGACCAGTTGGATGGCGCGGGTGTTGCACTCTGTGATGCTCATTCACGTAATAATTGTCACCTTCCATGTTGCTGTGCAACGAGTGTGGTTCTGAGTGGGAGATGGACTCTTACTGTCCCGGTTGATGTATGATGCTGGACCCAAAGCTTTGCTGCCCGTGACGGTACACATTCAGCCACTCTGGCAACGCTAAGGATTGCCCAGTGTTGGTGCGCTTGATGAGAAGATATAGCCACTGTGTGTTTTATGTTACATCTTTTGGTCTCTCCTTGGCTGAACAGAGACAGTAGTAGTCAATAGTTACATTGTATTGTTTCCAAATGATAGCTGAACCAAATGATTTCTCGGGATTATAATATCGTACTGATCATCACTGAGAATCAGGAACACTGAGAAAACAATTACGAAAACCTTTGAGGATTCTGTTTGTATTTTTAGTTAATTGCTTTCCGGGGAGGGGCACTAACCCACCGCCAACCCACTTCTTGACGCGTAGGGAACACGTGTTGGTTGGTTATAAGGTTATTAACAAGCATATTAAATGATTTCCTGATTTACAGGAAATCATTTGGCTTGCCACTCAATGTAAAGCAACCCTGAAATACAGTACCGCTAAGTGACTGGATGATGGGCGCCCCATGTTGGAGCGGCCCGAATGACAGAGGGAAGAGTTTGGGAACTCCCTGCACTGTTGTTTGCAGATGATACTGTATTGTTAAGTGAAGATGAAGGGGAACTGCAAGGCTTGGTGAATAAGTTTGGGAGCGTGTGTAAGAAACGGAATCTAAAGGTGAATGTAAGGAAGAGTAAAGTTATGGTCATCGAGTGAAATGAAGCCATGGAATGTATAGTGAGATAGGATGATGAGGAAATGGAAAATGTGAATGCGTTTAAGTACTTGGATAGTGTAATGAGTAAGGATGGAAGTTTGGAGCATGAAGTGCTTGAAAGGGTACAACAAGGAAGAAAGGTTGCTGGTTCCTTGAAAGCAGTGATGAAGAACAGGGAAGTGAGCATGGAAGGAAAAAAGTCGCTACATGATAGTACTGTGATACCAGCCCTAACGTATGGAAAAGAAAACTGAACATTATTGGAAGGACGCAAGTCATGAGTGTGGGCAGTGGAAATGAGTTATTTGAGAGGAGCATGTGCAGTTACATGGAGAAGCAGACTGACAAATGAGGAAGTGAAGGAGCGTTGTGGTGTGGATGTGGTTGTGATAGAAAGCGTTAGGGGAAACACAATGAGGTGGTTTGGCTCTGTAGAGGGTGGAGAGCAAGAAACTAACGAGGAGAGTGTATGTGAGTGAAGTCAAGAGGGTGAGAGGAAGGGGGAGGCCGAGAATGAGATGGAGGAATGGAGTGGTGAGGTATATGAGAAAGGGTGTGTGTGAGCTTGGGGGGAGGGCTGTGAAATGGAGTGGGGCAGGGTGACATGGAGGTGATTTGCTTGTGGCCTCCCTTTGCGGGACTAAGGCGTCTGCCAGTAGATAGATGGATACAAAACTTTCATAAAAGTCAAAGGTAAAATGATATATAACTCTCCAAAATAATGTATCATCATCATCATGTTCATGATCATCATAATTACCGTAAAAATAATAATAATGATAATGATATAATAATACTAATAAAAATCATCATCATCATCATCATCATCATCGTCATCATCATAACCCACTTTAGTACTAGTGCAAATGAGGTGGGTATGGTCCAAAAACAAGACAAAAATAAAAACAATATTGGGAGAACTATCTTGGGAGTGGCGAGCCTAAATGAGCCTCGCGTCCTTCGTTCAGTCAGCACTTATGTCTACTAAATCCTTGCCTCTAATGAATTTTCTACACACACACACACACACACACACACACACACACACACACACACACACACACACACACACACACACACACACAGCGCTGATACGTGAAAGAGAGTGATTTTGCAAGTTGGAGAGAGAGAGAGAGAGATGAAACAGCAGGCATTTTTATCTGCTTTACTTTGTTTTCCACTAAACAGTTTAACTTTAACCTAGTGTTCCCCGACCTTTTCTGTGTCAAATGTTATACGTCTTCTATCTAACAATTATTCAGTCAAATTCTGATGACGGTCATTTTTTATTTCACTGGTAGTCAGCTTCTGTATGATTCAGCAAAGTGAAAAACTGAGAATGAAAACCACACACACACACACACACACACACACACACACACACACACACACACACACACACACACACACACACACACACACACACACACACACACACACACACACACACACACACACACACACAACTACAGGGTATCTGTGTGATAGTGTAGGTATATGTGTGCACCAATTAATAATTTCGCAATAAACCTTCTTGTTCATCTGATCCCTGACCTGCTCCCTTTCCCTAAGCCTTTAGTGAGTCGCCATTGTGACGGACGTTTATTACAGCAACTAAATGTTGATTTGAGGAACTGAACGTTTTATGGAGGACCAGAAATTTACTAGGACTGATTATTTATTGGAAGCAGTGTACATTACGGGAGGAACTAAACTCTTGCTAATTATCTAAATGATGACCATAAGCAATGTACAGTTACTGTGCAGACTGAAGGTTTAGTAGAGAAACTGAACGCCTACTAGATGAGCTGAACGTTTTATTGAGAAAACTAAACCTTGCAAGAGAATTGAGCATCTAATAGATAAAACATTTTTCTTAAAAAAATAAAAATAAAAAAAATAAATGCGTTTCCTCGAGAAACTGAAAGCATACTATAGAAATTCACACTTTGCTATACTCAGTTCACTTTAACTGATGTTAACACTGCCATCTCTCCATCTTGAATATTGAACTGTTACTAGAGGTTAACACGAGAATATATTGCTAGTCACGAAGAGTTCTATAGAAAGGATATAAAGCCGTAGTATCGCCATATTCTGACACTGAGCTACTGGAAATGAGCTGCAAAAGGACGAAAATCTTCACCTGGTCAAAATGAATGATATAGAATATGTAAAGATGAAATACCAAACGGAAGGGACGACTGGCATCGTAGAATAATACTTAATGAACATTACAAATATTTACAAAAACTCTTAAAGCCTTCGAGAGATTCATCATCATCTCCCTCATCATCATCATCATCGTCATCATCATCATTATCATCATCATTACCATCATCATCATCATCATTGTCATCATTACTCTTATCATTATCATTACCATCATCAATATCGTTATCATCATTTCCATCATCGTCATCATCATCATCATCATTACTATCATCACATGATCATCATCATCCTGACTCCCATCAATATGTGCTCAGTGGGTCACAGAAACAGTAAATAAAGCACAAAACTAGAACTATAAAGAGTACCCAGCGGTAATAAACCAAAAATAAACCACTCCTTCCTTCACTCATCAACCTTCACTCTTTTCACTTTAACTTGGCCTAAAATTGCCGTCTCTGCATACTGAATGCCGAGATGTAACAAGAGATTAACACTGGAAAATGATGCTAGTCAGGCAGGAAGCATTCGTAGCAATATATTTCTGCCATTCAATATCGTGAATTAAGCAGCAAATTGGATGAAAAGAATATAGTTTACTGCAGAAAGAGTATAGTTTCTTTATTCTGATTAAACGAAGGTAAACTATTTTATATCCAAATACAACATAGGAGTAATCATACAAGGATATACATACTCTGCCTAACTTACACAAACGTACTGTAGATTTATACAGTACACTAAAATTAGTTTCTCTCCCCTCTCCACACACACACACACACACACACACACACACACACACGTTAGTACACATACACAATACATACCTGTCTGTCGGTTGGTTTGTCTGTCTGTTTATCTGCCCGTATGTCTTTGCGTCTGTGTGTGTGTGTGTGTGTGTGTGTGTGTGTGTGTGTGTGTGTGTGTGTGTGTGTGTGTGTGTGTCTATCTGTCTCTGTCTCTGTCTGTCTGTCTGTCTGCCTGTCTGTCTGTCTGTCTGTCTGTCTCTCTCTCTCTCTCTCTCTCTCTCTCTCTCTCTCTCTCTCTCGCAAGCAAGCAAGCAAGCAAGCAAGCAAGCAAGCAACCCAGCCACGATCCATGACACGAGGAGAGAAAAAATGTCAAGTTATGAAACGCAAAATAAAAAACATTTTTTGAGGAGCATAATATAAAGTTTAATTTTGTGTCATATTTCAGAGTAAACTTGGGATTTTGATGTGTCGAGAGGGAGTAGGGTGGCGTGGCAGGGCGGTGAGGGTGAGGTAGGGGGTAAGGCAGGGTGAGAAGTATGGGAGTGGTGAGGCAGGGTGGAGAATTTGAGGCAGGGTAATGAAGGGTGAGGACGTACAGGGGTAGTGAGGTAGGGAGACGAATGATAAGGCAGGGTAAGGCAGGGTTAGGCTGCATGGAGGGTAAGACAGGGTGGAGGTGGTGAGGCAGAGTTAGACAGGGTGGAGATACTGAGGCAGGGTAAGGCAAGGCGAGGAAGTGTGGGAATAGTGAGGCACGGTTGTTAAAGGTAAGACAGGGTGGAAGGTAAGGAAGGGTGGAGGTAGTGAGGCAGGGAAAGACAGGATGAGGATGTTTGGAGTTGGCGAGACTGGGTGATGAATGTTAATACTGGGTTGAGGGTGAGTTGGGGGTGAGAGAGGGTGGGGGGTGATAAGGCAGGGTAAGGAAGGGTGTGGCTGTATGTTGGTGATGCAGAGTGATGAATGTTAAGACACTGTTGAGGGTAAGATTGGGTGAGGTATAGTGAAGAGTAGTAAGGCAGGATTGGACAGGGTGAGACTGGGTAAGGCACAGTAAGGCAGGGTAGGAGATGGTTAAGTATAGTGATAAACAGTGAGACAGGGTGAAGCAGGACGGGAGAGGGTGAGGTATGGAGAAGAATAATGAGACTGGGTGAGGCAGGGTATGACAGGGTGAGGCAGGATGGAGGATGGTGAAGGACGGTGGAGGTTGATGATGCAGGGTGAAACAGTGACACAGTGGTTGTACAGTGGAGTGGTGTGGACTGATATGGAACAGTGTTAAATAATGTTTAGTAAGTGTACATTACTCTTGAGTGTGTAGTGAGTGTAAAGTACAGTACTGTGTAGTGAGTGTACAGTACTGTGTAATGTTTAGTGAGTGTACAGTCCCGTGTAGTGTATAGTAAGTGTAGAGTACTGTATAATATGAAGTGAGTGTATAGTAATATATAGTGTGTAATGAGTGTACAGTACTTTGTAGTGTGTAGTGTGGAGTATTGACGGGGTAGTGTGTAATTAATGTACAGTACTGTGTAGTGTGGAGCAGTGACATGGTAGTGTGTAGTGGGTGTACAGTACTGTGTAGTGTGGAGTAGTGACAGGGTAGTGTGTAGTGGATGCACTGTACTGTGTGATGTAGAGAAATGAGAGGGTAGTGTGAAAGTGGATGCACTGTACTGTGTAGTGTGGAGAAATGAGAGGGTAGTGTGTAGTGGGTGTACAGTACTGTGTGGTGTGGAGTGGTGACAGGGTAGTGGTGAATATTGTAGAAGTGACTGGGTAGTATGGAACGGGGAAAGTATGGGGAAACAAGTAAATAATGACAGGGCGTCATCCCATGGTGTTTGCTTCTATATCCACCTTCAAAGTTTTACAGTCATTATCGATTTCATCCATAGCCTAACAAAATTCTAGTATGTTTAGCATAATTTCCACCTATTTAGTGACTGTTCTGTCCCTGCCGGCATCCTAGCGTCTTCTGATTGGCAGCCCCTATGGCGTTGGCAGAAATCGACCACCAGAATTGTCCCGCCATGAGAGGGTTAACGATGCCGCCATTAACACTCTCAAGCTCCTGTGTTCATTACCAACCTAGTATAATCATCTGAGGTTAACTGGAATATAACACTAGAGTTGTTCCCACCATGAGAGGGGACTGTTTACTAAATAGCATGATTGACGTAAAATTCCCACACCATTCACACATTCCTAATTACCACATCAACCCCTTTGGTCCTGACTTATCTGTATCTTTTTTGCTGCCATAAAAAGATTTTTTTTTTTTAATCTACTTTGGAGCGGATATCCAACAGGATGAGTTTAATGTAGTCTTCATTTTCCCCTTCATTATAAATCGTCTCCATGAAATAAAATTGTCTGTAGGGATCAGGAACAAAAAATAAAATGTCATCAGACTTAAGAGGTTAAAATTATATATCTAATAAAGGAAAAGATAAAGAAAATATAGTAAAGGAAAATCATAAACATAATATTCTCAGAGCTACTATAGAATTCGCGCTTACAAAATATATTTCACTTGGAAAATCATTAATGGAAAAAAGAAAGCCGTTATTTTTAGAGAGGTGCAAAATATAAGCCAAAAATACTGACGCCGGGAATGCCCCTTAAATTGGGGGGGAGGGGTGGTGATTTTTTAAAATACATTTTTCCCTCTGCGTTTCATTGGAGAACATGGTGTGTGTGTGTGTGTGTGTGTGTGTGTGTGTGTGTGTGAGAGAGAGAGAGAGAGAGAGAGACAGACAGACAGACAGACAGACAGACAGACAGAAAGACAGACAGAAAGACAGACAGAAAGACAGACAGACAGACAGACAGACAGACAGACAGACAGACATACAGAGACAGAAACAGAGACAGAGAGGACTGAAATTCGTGAGAAAATAGATCAACTCAGGTATTCATTTGGCGGAATGATGAGAATGACAGTGAAGGTGGGGGGAGCTGTATGTGTGTGTGTGTGTGTGTGTGTGTGTGTGTGTGTGTGCGTGCTTTTTCTTATTCCTCTTTTTCTCTTCGTTCTTCGCTTTCTGTGTGTGCTCTCTCTCTCTCTCTCTCTCTCTCTCTCTCTCTCTCTCTCTCTCTCTCTCAAGTCGGGTGTATATTATTTCATGCCTTGCAGCGCACGTCTCTTCTCCCTGACACCCGGCCTCTTTTGATTCCCTCCTCTCTCTTTCTTTTGCTATTTTCATTTTTCCCTTCTTGCATTTTTGACTCTTTCTGTTTCTGCTTCTCTCTATCTCTCTCTCTCTCTCTCTCTCGCTCTCATAACTTTTTGTGCTGCTTCTCTTTTTCTCTGCCCTATTTTTTTTTTTTTACTCTGCTGTTTTCCTTGTCTCATTCATCTCTCTCCCTCAGCCTCACTTCTCTCTCTTTTATCTTTCTCTCCCTCCTGCTTTCTTCTTTCCCTTCTCATTTTCTCTCCCATGAAGTTGTGAGAATGTCCCGGTTCCGTCAGGTGAATGCAGACCTGCAATAGGTGAAAGTAGGGAGGATGTGGGATGCTGAGGGAGAGGAAAATGTGTGTGTGTGTGTGTGTGTGTGTGTGTGTGTGTTGGGGGTGGAGGTGAGAGGGGGCAGGACATGAATAAATGAGAATAGGGAGTATGGGAGGGGAGAAAAGTGTGGGCGGGGGAGGAAAGGGTGTGTGTGTGTGTGTGTGGTGCGGATGGAGGTTAGTGTGGGTGAGATGAAAGGCTGTGTGGAAACCTATAAGAAAAAAAATAAAAAGCCATCGCAACTGCTAACACCCACAATCAGCTTCAATACGCAGCGCCAAATGTAATTTCGACAAACGCCATTTTGGCCGGATGACATGAGTGGTGTGTGTGTGTGTGTGTGTGTGTGTGTGTGTAATCCTTATTTAGACAAATTTATTACGTTTTTAGTATAGTTCTTTGGCATATTTTGTTTTTTTTAGCCGTCTCATGATCGGGACGGCTCTAGTATTCAATGCCTGCTGACGTCAGATGATTTAATTCAGCCAAGAGTGAGTCATAGGAGCCGGAGTTTTGATAATGTCATTATTTACCCTCTCATCACTGGCACAACTCTAGTACTCTATTTCAATTAACGCCACACGATTTTACGATTCACTTCAGCTGAAAATGAGCCTGAGAATTAACACAGTCGCCGTTATACCAGGTGACATATAAGTGAGAGGTGAGTATGAGTCAGTCTTTAATATATTTTAGTATGCTTATCAATATACCGGATGGTCCAAGTATAACGCCCATTTTTTCCACTCCTCTGGACGACTTCTCATGTGTTGCAGGGACGGCTCAGTCAGTATTACCAGTGTCTACCCTGTATTTTTATATTTCCTACTTCCACTGCTGCAACCAGGCCCACACCAGCAGACTGAGTGGTCCCCACAACACACACGATACCGCCAGGTGAGTCTGGAGTGGAACGCTATTTAAGGACCACCCTGAGTTTCCTGGCATATTTGTGTCTTTTATATGGAGACATTTCCATCCCGCCTAACGTTTTAGATCACTACACCATTAAATATTACAAAAAATTGGCTTATATATCTAGCACCCTCAATTAAACCTTTGATTGCAAGCTCTCTCACCCACATAAAGTAAAATAATTTAGAAACAGTATTCAGACTGACTTTTAACACTTCACGGCAAATTTACTTTCTCATTGCTTTCCTTGGAGAAAATTCTGAGATAAGTCATGATCACTCCCATATAGGGCAACCTACAATACACATATCTATTCCTCACATCACACCTCAAAGAGAAATCTGGACCTACAATTTCCCACCGTCAAAGATACCAGTAATACGATGACCATATTCACAGGGTGTACCCGTCATGCTCTGAACCGATAGTATGAATCATTTAACACACCAGTCATTTGCTCGTCCACTGTTATATCAGACTTAAACAGCCTACCGCACGTAAAGGACACATTTTCTTACGAACAGTAAGTCGCACAGCATGTCTCATCTCCAACTACCATCCCAGGCCATCCTGCCTAGTCCTCTTACCATTCTCATCCCTTTTTGTTATGTGGCAAATAAAATAACAATGGTTGTCTCGATTACCAGCCGACCTACAAAACAACCACCACATTCACAAAGGTATACCGTACTGTCTCTGTCGTGGTCTACCTTGCACCACCAACATACCAACCCAGCCTAACCACTTGTCTGACTCAGAATTATCTGAAAGATCTGACTCAGTATTATCTTAACCATTTAACACCCAGGCTCCTATTTCTCACTCTCTGCTAAATCCAATAGTCTGGTTTAAGCTGAAATAGAATATGAGTTGCTCCGAATACGAGAGGGTTAACCGATAGGGTTTAGTTTTTGCACACGTTATTAACACAGCCGGAGATGATCCCATACTGACCCATATCGATCTGACGGACCTAAAGAGGCCTGAAAGAACATGACAGGCCTGAACTGCCGTATCTCGAAAAAATAATAATAATAATAAAAAAAAAATAATAATAATAATAATGATAATTATAATAATAATAATCCATCCATCCATCCATCATCCAATCCTACATCGCCCCATGAGAAGCGTAGGAGCCCGGGGCTAAGCAGTTGGTCCTGACATTTAAGATGAAACAGATCTACTATGTCATGCCTCAAAAATGTCTGCCAAAATTTTGCCTTATTATTATCAATCATTTCCTGTGGCACCCTCGGGGATGCATAGGGCCTCGATGAACTCACACCACCACATCCTATCTTGTGCTAACTCCTCAAGATCTCCCCAACACTCATCTCCAGCTTCCCGTCTCATTGTCCTCACCCACGTCTCTTTTGGCCTTCCTCTACCTCTCCTACCAAGTGCCACCCACCCTGGTGTACCTCGTACTATTCCCTGTCTCCTATACACATGTCCTAACCACTTCCATCGTGAGAACCTAACATATTCATCGACCGGCTGCACTCCCGTTATTTCTCTAATTCTACTATTTGGTATCCTTTCCCACCACTTAACTCCTAATATTCTTCTAAGTGCTTTATTTTCAAACACCAAGAATTTATTTTCCATAGTCACTGTGCTGTACCAAGACTCGTGTCCATAAATTAAGATACTCCTAACCATTACCTTATAAAGTTTGATTTTTGTATGCACAGAAAAATTGTTATTATTCCAAATATTTTTAAGCATTCCCATTGCCTGATTAGCCTTCTTTAACCTATCCTCGAATTCAAAGTTCAAAGAACCATCCTTGGCTAAATAAGTACCTAAATATTTAAACCTATCAACTTGCTTTACAACCATACCTCCAATTACACATTCCTGCGCATTTTCCATATTCATATTGATTATTTCAGTTTTTCCACAATTAATAACCAAACCCACCTTGCGACCTTCACTCACCAAACAGTCCAATTATTATTATTATTATTATTATTATTATTTTTTATCGTTGTTGTTGTTGTTAATAATAATAATAATAATAATAATAATTATTATTATTATTATTATTATTATTATTATTATTATTATTATCGTTGTTGTTGTTGTTGTTAATAATAATAATAATAATAATAATAATAATAATTATTATTATTATTATTATTATTATTATTATTATTATTATTACAACAACAACAACAACAACAACAATAATAATAATAATAATAATAATAATAATAATAATAATAATAATAATAATTATTATTATTATTATTATTATTATTATTATTATTATTATTATTATTATTATTATTACAACAACAACAACAACAACAATAATAATAATAATAATAATAATAATAATAATAATAATAATAATAAGGCAAAATTTTGGCAGACATTTTTGAGGCATGACCTAGTAGATCTGTTTTGGCTTACACTGATTTGATGGGTAGGAGGTGACATGAAAGGACCTAAAGTGCTTGGAACTGTTCTGGATTTGTTTATTATGAACACAGCAGAAACTAACCAGAATGCGTATTGTGGATTAACACTGTTCTGACCAGATATAAGTGCATCTGAAATAATCTACCTGAGCCTGCTTAAATGTAGTTTCATTATTTTTTTTTTTTAAATTCAAGGAAGAAGAAACCAAAGGCAAGGAGCCCACAAACTGTTCCTTCCAAGAAAAGGGCAAAAACAATACAGTACGGAGCCAAGTTCAAGATCCGTTCATTTCGAGATGCCTGAACACATTGCGTTTGAAAGACTGGAGATCATAGGAAGTAGGAAATACAGACAGAGGGAGACAGTTCCAGAGATGACCTGTTGCATAAATGAAGGACTTGGAGTAACGGTTAACTCTTGCATTAGAGAGTTGGACAGAAAAGAGATGAGAGTTTGTTGCTAGACGGGTGCTACGCGCCTGTCGAAGAGAAGGGATGCAAGCAGACAGTTCAGAGAAGTAGTGACAGTTGAAACAGCGATAGAAAAGAGATTAAGATGCAACAGTGCAGCGAAGAGACAGAAGTTGAAGGGAGCCGGTAAGAGGGGGAGAGTTAATGAGACGAAAAGCCTTTGACTCCACCCTTTTGAGAAGAGCTGTACAGTATGTGAGGAGCCTCCCCACACATGAGAGTTGTACTCTACGCAGGGGTGAATAAAACCCGTGAATAAAGTCAACAGTTGTGCAGGGGTAAAGAGGTACAGAGGCGGCTTAGCAGACCTAATCTCTTGGCAGCAGATTTTACAGGAGATGTAATACGATCTTTCCAAGATAACTCCAGAGAGAATGAAGAAAATCATCTGAAAGTATCTAGAACAGAATGAACCTCACCGTATTAAAGGGTTAACAACTATCCTTTCTCTCAGCTGAACAAAATCGTTTTGTATTAGTTTAACAGGTGCTGGAGAGGAACGCCTTCACGTGGTGGGACCGGTATCACCAACTGGCTCCACTGATTAGTTATACAAAAGTCTCTCAGCTCCTTCCCTATCTCCATCCCCTGAAAGGAGGATGGTGGACGGCAGGGTAGAGGCAGTTTCAGTCTGCAGTCCACTGGGCCTATGTTTCAGATGAACCTGGAGCTAGAGAAACAACTTCCACTACATCTACTACTGCAACAGTGAAGAGAGAAACTTGTACTCTACACAGGAAATTATCATCCAGTATATTACCAATTATACCGGGAATCGAACCCGGGACTCTCAGGTGAGAGTGAGGCAGCATACCGCTACACCACGACCAGATAAAAGTTAACTCACATTGTCACAATCTTGCAACCAATGTCGCTCCGCCCCCACTGTGGGCGTGAAGAGGATGAGTTAACCCCCTGGCACTCGGGCAAGTAGATGCTCTTAATCTATTCCAAGCACTTACGGCAAGTCAGAATGAAGAGAGAAACCTGTACTTCTTTCTGACTAATGAGAATAAATCGCTAAGGAATAAATAACAAGAGCTTCCTGTGTTGAGAAGACGGACCCTTCAAGGATGGTGGATAAAAGGGAGGGGAAGAAAGAGGAGATAAAAACTTGAATATGAAGAAGGAAGGGAAGAAAGAGGAGGATGAGAGAGAGGATGTGGAGACACACAAGTGCAAAGTGAGAAAATGAGTTTGATCAAAGACACAGAGGAGGAAGAGAGGGAGGAGATGTGGAAAGAGTAAGACATGAGAGAGGGAGAAGACGACGAGGAAAACAGAGGGAGAAAAGAATGAGACAAAGAACGAGTGAGAAAGTTTAATTAAAGAAGCGCAGGAGGGAGAGAGAAGAGATGGCGGGAAAATGTGATTAACGAGAGGAAAGAAATTAGAGGGAGAAAGGCCAGAGGAATGAAAAAAAAAAAAACAGTGAGAAAGAGAGCATGATTAAAGAAACAGATGAGGATGGGAGAGACGACAACGGAAGAGAGGATGAGAAAATGAAAGTGAAGGAAAGAAGACGAGTAAGAGGAGGAAATATGAGAGGGCAAGAAAGGACAAAGATGAAAGGAAGGTAGTAGGATGCTTAAAAACTGATGAGAGAGAGAAAAAAGAAAATACGAATAAGAAAGATAAAAGCGAAGAAAAAGGGAAGAGAGAGAGAGAGAGAGAGAGAGAGAGAGAGAGAGAGAGAGAGAGAGAGAGAGAGAGAGAGAGAGAGAGAGAGTCGTTGGGAAGAAAAAAACGAAAATGAAGAAACGAGAAGGTAGGCGAAGGAGGAGAAACGTGGATGAAAAGACAAGAGATGTAAGAAGGTAACAGAGAGAGAGGGGAGAGGAAACAAGGGGATATAATACTGTATATAAAATGAAGGAAGAGGAGACAGCAATGAGAAACACAAAGAACGAAGTCGGGAAAGTGGAAGATGAGGGAAAAAGAGGAGAAAGAACTATTATAAAGTGAGATTGACTGTAGAAACTAATGAGAAGAAAAGATGTGTGTTGTGTGTGTGTGTGTGTGTGTGTGTGTGTGTGTGTGTGTGTGTGTGAAGGCACCGGGTGATATTAATGGTGCCCTGAAAACTTTCTCCCAGAATAAAGGTGATGAAAATCTCCAACCTTCACTCTAACACCATTTCCATTATCACCACTATTACCAGTGCCACTATCATCACTGACACTATTACTATCGCCATTTCCACTATCACTGCTACCACTATCACCACCATAACTATCGCTGTTCAACTATCACCACTACCACTATCATCACCATAACTATCACTGTTTCGCTATCACCACTACCACTATTACTATCGCCTTTTCTACTGTCACTACTACCACTATCACCACCATAACTCTCACTCTTCCCATTGTCACCACTTCCACTAAAACCACTACCCCCATCTCTCTCATTCTAACCAGCACATTCACCAGTAACTGCCACAACCACCAACGGGAGAAACATAACTTTCACAACTACGACTGTTACCTTAACTACCACAACCACCACTACTACAACTACCACAACAATCACTAGTAACGCAGCAGCTATAACCAACACCACTACCGCAACCACCACGGCAGCCTCCACAACAACTACCAGAAGTAACGTAAACACTACAAGCACCACAACCACTGCAGCCACCGCCATAACCACAACCACCACAACTACCGCAATCACCACTGCCACAACCACAAGCACTACCACAACCACCATCAGGTTCACCCTCACAGTTTTCCGATCCACCATCTAAAAATAAAATTCATCGCACGATTTTGAATTTTGAAAAAGTAAATATCAAACTGGGTTCTGCACGTTCCATTAAATTTCTCACTACGATGACGTCAGTGTTAAATGGCCACCTAAATATTGCCTACATTTTTGTTCATCAAGCGCAATAGGGATTTGTATTTCGGTGTTTGGTGGCTGTTTCAGTATTTTTTGCCACTAACTTTTATGGCATCAATTCACATTTTTATTGGATCCTATTACACCAATTTTTTACCATGTATTTTCAAACATATTGTGTCTAGCATTTTTTCTCTTTTTAGGGAAAGAATCCACATTAATCCTTGTTATATGTTGATACACTCTGTTAGCAACGTTGGAGGCTTAGCTGCTATTTTTTTTTTTTTTTTTAATGCGAGGAAGAAGGAACCAAAGGCCATGAGCCCGCAGTAACAGTTCCATCCAAGAGAAAAACAAAATACAATAGAGAGCCAAATTCAAGATCCGATCATTTTGAGATGCCTGGACACACTGCGTTTGAAAGACTGGAGATCATAGGCAGCAGGAAATACAGACAGAGGGAGACAGTTCCAGAGCTGACCTGTTGCATAAATGAAAGACTGGGAGTAACGGTTAACTCTTGCATTAGAGAGTTGGACAGAAAAGGGATGAGAGTTTGCTGCCAGACGGGTGCTACGCGCTCGTCGTAGAGGTGGAGGAATGCAAGCAGACAGTTCAGAGGAGCAGTGACCATTAAAGTAGCGATAGAAAAGAGATAAAGATGCAACAGTGCGGCGAAGAGACAGAGGTTGAAGGGAGTCAGTAAGAGGAGGAGAGTTAATGAGACGAAAAGCCTTTGACTCCACCCTATTGAGAAGAGCTGTATGTGGGGAGCCTCCCCACACATGAGAGTTGTACTCCACACGGGGGTGGATAAAACCCCTGTATAGAGTCAACAATTGTGCAGGGGTAAAGAAAGAGCGGAGTCAGCTTAGCACACCCAATCGCTTGGAAGCAGATTTTACAAGAGATGTAATATGATCTTTCCAAGATAAGTCCCGAGTAAATGAAACCCAAAGCATGTTCAAGGATGATGCAGGATTAAGCTGAATATTATTAAACATTAGTGGGTATACCTGTGGAAGATTTTGTCGGGTTGATAGGTGTAAGAAGTGAGTCGTAGATGCATTAAAAACAATCATATTATTTTTACCCCAGTCAGAGATACGAGCCAAGTCAGACATTAGGTGTGCTATAGCCTCATCCCTTGTTTCTTGAAGTAACTGTTGAGATGGGCATTGCGGGAACCGAATGGAAAGGTGAAGGGTGGAGTCATCAGCGTATGAGTGGATAGGGTTAGATGTACAGCTTAGAAGATCATTGATGAATAAAAGGAAGAGAGTTGGTGATAGGACAGAGCCCTGAGGAACACCACTGTTGATAGATCTAGGAGAAGAACGATGGCCGTCTACAACAGCGGCTATAGAACGACCAGAAAGGAAGCTAGCAATGAAGGCACAGATATAAGGATAGAAACCGTAGGAGGGCAGTTTGGAAATTAAAGATTTATGCCAGACTCGATCGAAAGCCTTTAAGATGTCAAGTGCAATGGCAAAGCTTTCGCCAAAGTCCCGAAAGGAGGATGACCAGGAGTCTGAAAGGTAGGTGAGAAGATCGCCAGTGGAGCGTCCCTGACGGAACCCATACTGACGATCGGAAAGAAGGTTGTGATAGGAAAGATGCCTTAAAATTTTTCTATTGAGAATTGACTCGAAAACTTTTGAAATACAGGACGTTAAAGCAATTGGACGATAGTTGGAGGGTTGGGAGTGGTCACCCTTCTTTGGTACTGGCTGAATGAGAGCAAACTTCCAGCAAGAAGGAAAGGTACAAGTTGACAGACAAAGGCGAAAGAGTTTGCCTAGGCAGGGTGTAAGCACAGAAGCACAGTTCTTGAGAACAACAGGAGGGACCCCATCAGGCCCATATGCCTTGTTAGTACTGAGGCCAATGATGGCAGAAAATACATCAACTGAAGAAATTTTAATGTCAGCCATGAGGAAGTCAGAGGGGGGAAGTGATGGAGGAACAGCACCGGAATCATCTAAGGTGGAATTGGAGGAGAAAGTCTGTTCGAAGAGATCTGCTTTATCAGTAGAAGAAATAGCTACAGAACCATCAGAGTAGAAAAGAGGAGGGAAGGATGATGAGGTAAAGTTGTTTGATAGATTTTTGGCAAGGTGCCAGAAGGAGCGGGAAGAATTCGAGTTGGAGAGTTGAGAGCATTTAGTATGGATGAAATTATTTTTAGTAGAGCGAAGAACAGACTTAGCACGATTCCGGGCAGAAACGTAAAGATGATGTGATTCAGGGGTGGGTTGGCTCTGGTACCTTTTGTAGGCCATCTCCTTGTTGCGCACAGCATTAGAACAAGCGTGATTAAACCAAGGCTTTCTTGCGTTAGTCAAAGGATATGAGAAAGGAATGTATGCTTCCATGCCCGAGAGAATAACCTCCGTAATGTGCAAGGCACACTCAGATGGCTCCCGGCCATGGAAGCAATAATCATTCCAGGGAAAATCAAAGAAGTACTGCCTGAGGGCCTCCCAGTCCGCGGCTCCAAAATGCCACAGACGACGTTTCCCTGGAGGGTCCACAGGCCGTACCGGAGTGATAGGACAGGTTAAGGTAATAAGGTTGTGATCAGAGGAGCCCAACGGAGAGAAAAGATTAACAGAGTAAGCAGAAGGATTAGTTGTGAGGAAGAGGTCAAGTATGTTGGAGCTCTCTACAAGGCGGTCAGGGATACGGGTAGGGTGCTGTACAAGCTGCTCTAGGTCATTAAGGATAGAAAAGATGTAGGCTTGTTCACCAGGTGGATCCGTGAAAGGAGAGGAGAGCCAAAGGTGGTGGTGAACATTGAAATCTCCTAGAATGGAGATTTCAGAGAAAGGAGAAATGGATAGACTGTGTTCCATCGTAGAAGTAAGATAGTCGAAGAGTTTTTGATAGTCAGTAGAATTAGGGGATAAGTAAACAGCACAGATATATTTAGTCAGAGAATGACAGGAAAGCCGAAGCCAGAGTGTAGAGAATTCAGAAGAATGGAGTTCAGGAACACGAGAGCAAGATAAGTCGTTGCGTATATATACACAACAGCCACCTTTGGCTTTGAAATGAGTATAGAGAAAGTAGGAGGATACAGAAAAGGGTTTGCTGTCAGTTGCCTCAGACAGCTGAGTCTCCGTTAGAAAAAGAAGGTGAGGTTTAGAGGAGGAGAGGCGGTGCTCAACAGAGCGAAAGTTAGAGGAAAGGCCGCGAATGTTGCAGAAATGAAGAAGAAGAGAATCAGTGGTTCCAGGCACCTCGAGTCGTCATCAGGAGAGGGGCGGATGGTGGGGGCATTTATGGTCCCCCCCCCCCTGGGGACTCCGAGGCTTGGTGAAGAGACGCCATTTTTGTTGAATTTTAATAGGAAGTGTAGTGTGTACTGTGCATGTAGTTTGGTGTAGATAGTTAGAGAAATTTGTACTGGAGAGCATGCTGGCCTACTCTCTGTGTAACTGAGACACTGAGAAAGTTCAGCAAAGGGGGATGGTCAGGAACTAGTCCTGAGGGCTGATGAAACGGGAGCTCCAGCACTCCCTGTCATCAGCTTTCCATCCACCTCGGGAGTACTGCCCTGCTCGACTGGTGCTACAGTCTACTCCTCTGATTCTCTTTTACTGTGTGTGTGTGTGTGTGTGTGTGTGTGTGTGAAGATATGTATGTATGTATGTATGTATGTATACCTGTACGTATGCATGTATGCATGTATGAAGATATGTACATATACTTGTGTGTATGTATGCTTGTATGTCTGTACTTTTGTTTGTTTCACTCATGTATGTATGTATTCATGCTTGCATTAATGTCTGTATGTATGGTTTTGTGTATATATGTAGATGTGCTTGTATGTATGTACTGTATGTATGTATGCTTGTTATGTTTTTGTGCCTGTATGTTTGTGTATGTACGTAGGTACGTACATATGTACGGTATGTATGTGTGTATACATGTACGTACGTATGTATGTATGTACAGTATATGTATGTATGTATGCATGAACAGTAAGAAATTATCTCATGAACGACTAATCCCATCTGGATTTAAGGTACCACGTACAGTTTGTGAGGGTAAAGAAAAAGAAAATCTGGTGCAGATACCTCAAAAATCAAGGTCGAACTTCAGGGCAGGAGAAATATCTCGTTAATACCTGACCAGACGTCTATTAAACTTGTTAAATACTTTGTGTTGCGATAAATACAAGTGGTTTGACTATGGTGCAGTTCAGTCAAAGGTCAAGGTCGCGGGTCAAGGTCAAAGTTATGGGGCGGGTCACTGTGGACTCTGGGCGCCGTTTCTATATTCTCTTCATTTCAACTAGGCGTACAATGGCCATCTCTCTATTTCGAATAATGAACTGCAATAAGAGTAACTTAGCACGATGCTAGTCACGAAGAAGAGCTATGGAAAGGGTGTAGTGCAGTAGTATTGTCTAATTATGTCAATGAGCTACGAGAAAGTTAACAAGCTGCGGAAGACAGAAAATCTCCGCCAAGTTAATGCGAATAGGCTCTGGTATCCCGTTTTCTTTTCCTAGTATAAGACGGTTACGTTGACTAGCCTTAAATTTTCATCACATTTTTTCGACCGTGTTGGATAACTCTTGTTAGTATATAAGGGAAAGAAAGAGAGGGACAGCTTCAGGCTGTAGTCGACTGGGTTCACATTTAGATGAGCCTGGGGGTTGCAACTAGTATTACCACAGTTTTTTTTTTTTTTTTTTTTTTTTTTTACGTGTCCGACTCTGGGCAAAGGCTGCAGGGCCTATTTCTCGGGGGCAGTGACCCATTCCGATGCCCAGTAGTCCTCCTACAGCTGCTGCTCCTACTCCTTTTTCTTCCTATAGGAAGAAAAAAATTTGCTCTCCTTCCCTCTGACGCTTTTTTGTCAGGTTAGCAGAGACTCCCTAGAGCGACAGGATGACCAACACCCCATCAAATATATTTCCATTTACCATTTTCATACCATGATGTCTTGTATATTCTATTCCTGTTGCCACCATAGGATTTTATTCAGTTGATGTGAGTCTGGTATTGCAAGGATATAAAAACATCTCTATTAACGCCTTCCCTAGTGTGAAGTCTAAGTCAGACGATTTTGTTCAGTGTAGAAGAGACTTTACTACTGATGGGGGACAACCAGACATGTTAATTACTCGCATGCATTGACGTTGTTCATAACTCATTTCCAGGTAGTGTTATTCAGTGCAGGAGAATAATGAAGGGTTCGGACCATGCAGGAGGATGAGAGGCATGTATGAAGTAGAACAAATTAAAATGAAGTGGAATATTTCAGTACGGGGCGAAACAGTTGGATCAGACTACACCACAGAGCATTGCACTACCCTGATTATGGGGTTTTTCCATTTTGTCTCAATAAGTGTATATGTTTGAAGGTATCTCTGTCTAGCTAGCTATAGAAATATATATATATATACACACACACACACACACACACACACACACACACACACACACACACAGAGGCATGTGATAGAATGTCGCTGTTCTTTTCCTGCAACAGAAACATACACTATCCAGTACAGTATATATCCAATCCATTCAACTGATGATATGCGTTCAAGATCTGCAGTCCACACTGACAACATATTTACTAAACATACATCCTGAATAGAAATAATTTATGCATGCGAGATGATGTTAATACTGTATCTGTCTATCTGTCTTTGTATATACACGCACATAAAGAAATGGATTCAAAATCAGGAGGAAAGCACAAAACGAGGAAAAAATATTAACAGCATTTTCAATGTTATGGATAATGCATCCGCTCACTCATTAAAATTTTAAAAATTCTCGGCTGCAGCTCACACGACAACGATTCACAAAGTATTTTTCCTCATGAACGGTCTCGTATAAAGAATGATTTCGTAAAATATTAAACTACATTAGTCGTGGTAATCTGTCACATGTCGTCCATCCATTCCTGTTCCTAGTCAGTTGTTTTGTTACCTCATCTTCCATACCCCGGATTTTCTCACATTCTTGAATTACATCCATTCATTGTAGTGGCCGTCAGTGCTTTTACTGCTCTCAGACTCATTTATAACAAAGATGGATTGGAGGCGTGATGGAGTACGCTCCCCCATTTTGGGCAAACCAATGAGTACTTAAAAAAAAAAAAAAACAATGTTATTGGGTATGTGTGTAGGAGAAGATGAGAGCGAGAGGGTAAACGAGGGTGTATGTATTGTTGCGTGTAAGAGATGGAAGAAGACAGTATGGATCAGTTGGTTCACGGATTGTGCGGGTACGATTGAAAGTAGGAATACAAGCATGGGCGACTGTGTGCATTTGCGCCGACAGAAGACCACGCAGTCAGAGTGAATGATGGTTTCTGGGCAAATGTGGAAGCATGCATGGAAATGTTTTAGGGGATTGGGAGAGTGCTTTTGATTTGAGAAATGAATGGGAAAGGATGGAATGTGAAGGTGGGTGAAGTAGTTGGTGAATGTGAAGTGCCTGCAGAAGTTGTTGGATATAGCGGTGCTCTGGTGGACATTGGTACGGGGAGGGGATTTGTGATCGCCAATAGCACTGGTGTACATGGCGAGTGATGAGCTGGGTGGATGGTGAGCTGGATGAACGGAAGGCAATGGGTGATTATGTGTGCGTGGATGAGAGAATGAGAAGATATGTGCTGGATGCCAGAACATACAGAGGTTGCGGATGTGGACTCTCTGACCACCAATTAGTAGTGGTGAGAGTCAAGGTACAAATGCGCTGGATGAATATAAGGAGAAAAGGGCAGGAGGAAGCAGTCCATATAAAGAGGGGAGGTTGAAAAAAGAAACAGAGAAAAGTGGAGGAGAGATTGGGTAGATATGATCTAGAGCAGATCGGGTGGAAGGTGCGTGCAGGGTATTTACAGAAGTCTGTGCAGCACATGGGGGTGAAGAGATGAGGTAAGAAGGTGCAAGGAAAAGCATATTGGAATGAAGATGTGAGACAAGCGGTGGCGCAAAAGAAGAAAGCATATAGTGAGTGGATGGGAAGCAGAGGCATTGAGAAAACTGAGAAATGGAATGGAGAGTTATAATGTAGAGAGGAGTTGAAAGATGAAAAGACTAGTAAGAGAGAGTAAGAAGGGAGTGGGTGAAGAGTTTGGAAGGAATTTGAGTGAGAAGTGGAGGGAATGTAAGAAAATGTTCGGAAAAGGTTAAAGAGAGTAAGACAGGGTGAGAAGGTAGTAGGGGAGAGAAAGATAAAAAATGGCAGATTGCTGGTGGGGAAAGAAGAAAAAACGGGCAGATGAAGAAAACACTTTAAGGAACTGTTAAACATAGAGAATGATAGTAGCGCGAGTATGAGTGACTGGTGAATGGCTGGGAGAAGGAGAGAGATGAGAAGGGAGGAAGAGGTCAGTAGGATTGAAGTAGTGGAAGCAATGACGAAAGTCAAAATGGGGAAAGCCCCGGGAATTGATGGAGTGTGCGGTGAAATGCTGAAGCATGGGGGAAAGATAGTAGTAGAATGAATATGGAAGATGTGCAGATTGGCCTGGGAGGAGGGTAGAGTCCCAGAGGATTGAAAGTCAGGTATAATTATTCCCTTGTACAAAGGAAAAGGGGAAAAAGAAGTGTGTGGTAATCATAGGGACATTTGTCTTCTTAGTGTAATAGGAAAAGTATATGGTAGGATACTTACTTTCAGAGTTAGGGAAATAACAGAGGAATTAGTTGGAGAAGAACAGGGAGGCTATAGGAAAGGAAGAGGTTGTGTAGATCAGATATTCATCCTAAGGTGTTTATTGAAAAAGTTTCAAGAGAAGGGAGAGAAGTTGTATGCTGCTTTAATGGATTTGGAGAAATAACAGGGGAATTAGTTGGAGATGAAGAGGGAGGTTTGAGGGAAGGGAGAGGTTGTGTAGATCAGATATGCATCCTAAGGAGTTTAATGGAAAAGTTTCTAGAAAAGGTAAAGAAGTTGTATGTTGACTTCATGGATTTGGAGAAACCATATGACAGAGTGCTTAGACGAGGAATGTGAAAAATATTTCAAACATATGGAGTAAACGGGAAGCTGTTGAATGTCGTGAAGAGAAGGTATGAGGGCACTAAGGCAGCAGTGCGTGTGGGTGTTGAACTGTGTGAATTTTTTATCCGATTGTTAGATTGACACAGGGATTTGTCATGCCTCCATGCATGTTCAAACTGTATATGGATGGAGTTGTAAGGGAGATACAAGGGTAGGGGCGGTGGATGTTGAAGAGGCCCTAGTGAGAGAGGGCAGCATTTGGAAACTTCCTGTTCTGTTTGCAGATGATACAAGTACTGTATTGTTATGTGAAGACGACGAGGAACTGGGAGGCTTGGTGAATGAGTCTGGAGGGAAGAGTAAAACCGTGGTCTTCGTGAGAAATGAACTCACTAAATGCACAGTGAGGATGGATAGTGAGGAAGTAGAAAATGTGAGTGCATTTAAGAAGTTGGGTAATGTGATGAGAAAGGATGGAAATTTGGAGGATGTAGTGCTTCAAGAAGGTTGCTGTTTCACTGAAAGCAGTGGTAAGAAATAGGAAAGTGAGTATGGAAGTAAAAGAGACGCTGCATGGAGGTAATAAAATCTCCTCTCTAAAGAATGAAAGCGAAGCTTGGACCTTGTTGGAAGGACACATTCAAAAGTGGGAGCAGTGGAAATGAGTCATTTAAGAAGAGCATGTGGAGTTACCTGAAGAGACAGGCTTACAATGAGGAAGTGGAAGAGCGTTGTGGTGTGGATGTAGATGCGATAGTAAGCGATAGGTGAAATACGCTGAGGTAGCTGGCCACGTGGAGAAGATGGAGAGTGACTAAGCGGCTAGGAAAGTGTATGTGAGTGAGGTGGAGAGGGAGGGAGAGACCGATGATGAGATGGAGGGATGGAGTAGAGACGTATGTGAGAGAGGGGGTGTTAAGTGGTGGGAGGGCAGCGAAATGGCACGGGGCAAAGGGGATTGGAACTTATTTGTGGCCTCCCCTTACCGGATTAAAGGGTCTGACTATAGATAAGTGGGTGGGTAGGTAGATAGATAATTTATCAAAATAAATGCAATAAATATCTTGCACAATCAAATAAATGAAAACAGGAGCTTGGCAATAATGTAATTGTGCGTTTTGATTTGATTACATGGATTAAGTGGTAAGTCAGTTAAGAATTATGCTTCCCAATTACCAAAGTGCTGGATCCAACCCTGCATATAATACCTTTCCCACCATCCTGTTCACAAACACACTCTTAACGTGACCACACCATCACTGCACACTCTCTTAACCCATTGGAGCCCGGTGTGCGGAATATTGGACAGAACTGGGATTTTTCAAGTCTTTGTAAAGTAGGGAACCCCCGGGTAGGGATCTATGAGCTTCGCGACTATGAGCCGATAGGCGGAGGTCGGTACGCTCAGTACCCTCCCAGTGCCATGCCTCGCCCAGCACCCCTGGGTTCCAATGGGTTAAACACTCATTTTACTTGATCACACCATCACTGCACACTCTCTTTACATGACCACAACGTCACTGTACACTCTTTTTACTTGACACACCATCACTACACACTCTCTTTACATGACCACACCATCAGTGTACAATCTCTTTACATGACACACCATCACTGCACACCCTCTTTACGTGACCACACCATCACTACACACTCTCTTTACACTACCACAACATCACTGCACACTCTCTTTACGTTATTACACCATCACTGCACACTCTCTTTACATGACCAAACCATCATTGTATACTCTCTTTACATGACACACCATCACTGCACACTCTCTTTACGTGACCACACCATCACTACACACTCTCTTTACATGACCACAACATCACTGCACACTCTCTTTACGTTACCACACCATCACTGCACACTCTCTTTACATGATCACATCATCATTGTACACTCTCTTTACGTTACCACAGCATCACTGCACACTCTCTTTACATAACTACACAATCACTGCACACTCTCTTTACATAACCACACCATCACTGCACACTCTCTTTATATCATTACTCCATCACTACATACTTTCTTACATGATCACACCATCGCTACGCACTCACTTTACGTACCACATCATCACTATACATTCTCTTTACATACCACACCATCACTGCACACTCTCTTACGTAACCACACCATCACTGCACACTCTCACCTACCAATTAATTTACAGACATCGTCACTCCATATCTTCAAGGAGCCTCTGTTTTTCCCCATCTCACCCCACATGCATTCCTTGACGGGTCCGTTTCTACTGCTCTCACTTTTCATTTTAGACACCTATGCCAAACCCAAGTCTCTCCCCCATACCTTAACCTACGCTACCATGTCCTACTGTTTAGCCTCTTCTATCCCCAGAAGATTTAATTCGGCGATGAAGAGAAATTGGGGCTGGAGAGAGTACACAGAGCTATCATTAACACTGTCATTTCTAGCGACTTTCATCACCTGAATATAATCGTCTAGCGTCAACTGAAAGCAAAATGAATTATCTATCTATGTGTCTATCTATCAAAACGTCTCTGACTATCTATCTGTATATCCATCCATCCTTCCATCTATTCATCCATCCATCCATCTATCTACCTATGTATCTATCTGTCTATCTTTTTATCGGTTTGTCTTTTTGGCTCTGTGGCTATCGATATATCTGTCTGTCTACCTATCTATCTACTTATCTGTCTATCTATATTGAAAGAGGTCGCCGTTTCAGTCTCATAGCGTAATAACCACTTGATTCTTGCCTCCTCCAGACCGCTTTATTCAGCTCACGAGAGACTTTTGAAACAGTGGGGTTGAACACACCTTTTAGTAACCTCCCCAGTTCACAAGGTCTCGCCAAAGTCAAAAAATCGTCTAAGAGCAGGAAGAACAAAATAAACAAAGGGTCATCGTAGTGAATGGACTGATTTTATAGGCCTACTGACACTCTGGCCTGTATAATCGTCGGTTAAGAAAGCTCCCTAACACCTATTCCTAAAGGATTTACTGTGTTTACTGTATGTTATCATCGTCTTTTTTGTTGCTTAAATAATTCTGATATCTCCCTACTCTACACAAGTAAGGTACAAAATGGTATTTACCAACCGAATCAAAAAATAAATCGCTGAGGAAGAGGTGCTATGGAGCTTCCTCAACTTATGAGATTAAGGACCATCTTAATCTCTCCACTTTAACTTGACCTAAAATTGCCATCTCTCCGTCGTGAATCCTAAGCTACACCAAAAATCAACAATAAAACAATACGATGCTCTTTTTATTCTAACTTGGCCTAAAACTGCCATCTGTCAATCTTGAAATCTGAGATGCAATAGTAGATTAATGTTAGAATTTGATGTTAATCACGAAGATGTGCTGTGGAATGTAAGTAGAGCTGTAGCTTTGTAATTTTCTGCCACTCATCTACGCGAAACAAGCTGCAAAAACACTAAAATACGAGCCAGGTTAAGATAAAAGTGGCATAGATATGAAAGCGTTATGGAAAGGATGTGGAGGAGTAATACAATAGTACCTTAGTCTGTTATTAACCTAGAAATATTTAACTACAAAAGAAAGAAAATCTCCAAATTAATAGTCTCAGTATTCTATGATTTACCCTTACCCTATCTCTCTCTCTCTCTCTCTCTCTCTCTCTCTCTCTCTCTCTCTCTCTCTCTCTCTCTCTCTCTCAGATCGCCTGGTGTCAGATGCAAAAGAATTTTAGAGTTGTGCTGACGATGAGACGGCTGATGATAAGAGTATTAACGCTCTCAGGATCCTATAGTCACTCAGGTAAATGATATAATCTGGGGTGGGATTCTCAAAGGTATTTACGATGGGTTCCCTGTCGTATCTCAGAGTAGTTTTTTGCGGGATGATCAGCGACATTAGAAGCTTTTCCTGTCCTGTTCTATCTATCTATCTATTTATCTACCATCTATCTATCTGTCTATATATCTATCTATCGTCAAAAACAATTCCTGGTTACGAGAGAAATCTGTCACAGCTATTCTCTGTTTGGGAAGGAAGGACAAAGAAAGACAACAGTACAAACTTTCCATGTGTCCAGTTTCCTGCCAAAACACATCACAGTTACGACAGGGACCTGATGGAAAATGTTCCTGTATCCCGACCCTGGACCTGTATTCTTGTTGGTTAAGGAAGCTCCCTAATACCTTTTCCCAGGTGATTTATTTTCCATACTACGCCTTACTCCTCTCTTGTTTGTTGTTTTTTATCTTTTAAACATCAACAGTGAAGGCAAAAATAACAAACATGGGTTTAATGAGCTGTATGCAAACATAAACTGGTAAGGAACAGGTGTTAGGGAGCTTCCTAACTAACGAGAATACGGGCCATGGTGTTGGCTTGAATAGACTAAGAGAGTTGTCATGATCATTAAAGAGCTGGTGGTAGTAATTGCAATCCCAGGCTCTTCTGAATGTGAACCCAGTGAACTGCAGGATGATCTTGCCCTCCTCCTGCAGGTCACCACCCTCTTCTTGGGGGATAAGAAGAAGAATAAGGGACGTTTGATACCCGGGCAGCTCCACCACCTGTTCGTATCGGTGCCACCACATGAAGGCGTCCCACTTCAAAGTCCATAAAACAGGCAAGGTGAACAAACTATAACACCTCTTTGTCACAGCAGTCTCCTCTGTCATGGTTAGATCCTCATTCAGTGAGTATATGGGAGTATTTTTCAGTATACAGTATACTGTGTATGCTCTCACTGTGACCTTATATAAATAAACTGAGTACACAGGAGGGTGTCTGCTCCTAGTAAATGCTCTCTCTCTCTCACACACACACACACACACACACACACACACACACACACACACACACACACACACACACACACACACACACACACACACACACACAGAAAAATATTGTAGAGTTAACTGTTTCCTCCTTTCAGCTCTCTTTCTCTCTCTCTCCCTCTCTCTCTCTCTCTCTCTCTCTCTCTCTCTCTCTCTCTCTCTCTCTCCCTCAGAAAAATATTGCAGATTCATCCCTTTCCTCCCTTCACACACTCTCTCCCTCTCTCTCTCTCTGACCATATAAAATATTAGCTGACAAGGGTGGTCGTTACACGTTATAGCCAGAAATTTATCCTGTATACTGTACTGCCATCATCATCACAGCTACCATCATCACCACAACTACCACCATCACTACAACTACCATCATCATCACAGCTACCAATACCACCATCACCACGACTACCACCATCGCTAGAACTTAGCACCGTTACCACATTTTGCACTGTCGCCCTGACTACCATCATTACCACAACTACCAACATCACCACACCTACCACCATCACCACAACTATCACCTTTACCACAACTACCAACATCACCACAACTACCAACATCACCACAAGTCTCACTATCACCACAACTATCATCATCACTACAACTACCACGATCACCACAATTACCAACATTACCACACTTGCCACCATCACTACAACTACATGTCACCGCAGCTACCACCATTACAACTACCACCACCACAACAACCACAATTACTACAATTACCACCATCGCAACACCACAACTCCCACCTTCACCACAATTACCACCATCACTACAACTACTACCACCACCACCACTACTATCATCACCACAACTACCATTATTATCACAGCCATTTCATTAAGTGCCGCCATCACCACAATTATCACTAATACCACAACTACTATCACCACAACTACCACCATCACCACAATTACCACCATCACCACAACTACCATGATCACCACAACTACCACCATCACAATTATCACCATCACCACAACTACCACCACCACCACAATCGCTATCATTTACAGATACCACCACCGATGCGGTGTATTGCATCTCATCCACCACCACTAACAAAATGGCCACCAACTCCACTGTACCAGAACAGCCACTACTACCACCACTACCACCACAGCTACCATTGCTGACTACCACAACTATCACAAGAAATCCCCAGCTATCTTAATAAACTACCTATATTATAAGAACCACAACCACCATATCTATCAAACACCACCGCTACTAAATATTACTACACCACAACCATCACTACTACTGCCACTACCCCAAGCATTTTAACTACTACTGTACTGCTACTACTACTACTACTACTAAAATACTAATACTACTGCTACTACTACTGTTGCTCCTGCTGCTGCAACTAATACTATTACTACTTTCATATTTCCATCCATCTTGATTCTTTACAAGATGCTGAAAAATGTCGAACGTAACATGATCTCTCTCTCTCTCTCTCTCTCTCTCTCTCTCTCTCTCTCTTACTGAAAAATCACCCTCAAATAACGATCTTCCTCATTTTCTAGCCCAAATCTTACTCAAATAAATAATCTTACACACTAAGAGTAATTTTGCTCAAACTGTACAATCCTACTAGCCCAATATTGCTCATAATATAACGTGATCTTGTTAATTCAATATTCCTGATGACACTATCTCACCTAAACAACATTATCTTCCTTATCATTCAGTTCTAATCTTGCTGGAATAACGTGATCTTACTTCAAATGTCACAATCTGCCGCTCCTAATCTTCCTCCCCCAGTGATGTAATCTTGCCTATGTAATCGTGCAGTGGCGGACGGTCTGTGCAATGAGATGTTCCCAGGGCTTTTGTGTGCCTCAGGGGGACACCCGGTTGAGATCACACGAGAGAGAGAGAGAGAGAGAGAGAGAGAGAGGGGGGGGGAGCCGAAAAGAGAGATAAATGAACGAGGAAGAAGTGGGGAAAGAAAGTGGCGGGAAATAAGATGAGGAAGAAAAGAGAGGATGAAAAGAAAATAGCACTTGGAAGAAACAAGAGAATGAAAGAAAAAATGAAGAGAAAGAAGGGGAAGCGAGAAAATGAGTGAAAGAGGAAAGTAAAAAAGAAAGATGAAGGAGAGGAGAATGGGGAGGAGAGAGCTGAGGGAGAGGTAGGAGAGAAAGAGACGAGGAAGAGTAGGCAGAGGCGAAAGGAGAGGAAAAGGAGAAGAAAAACGAAAGAGGAAGAGGATAAGGATAGTGGGGAGGAAAAAGAGCCGAGGGGGGGGGATAGGAGGGAAAAGAAAGTGAGGAGGCAGGAAAAGAAATATGTGTATGAGAGAGAATGGAAGGACAGGGAGTAGAGAAAGAATGATGGGGACGAGAAGGAGTGAGAGAGTGGAGGGAGAGGAGGGAGGAAAGGGGTGGCGTGATAAACAGACAGACACAGACCTATACATGCAGACACAAAGAGACACACAGAAACAGACACATAGGTAGACACAGATCTATACATGCAAATAGAAAGACACAGAGACAGACATATAGACAGAAAGACACAGACCTATACTTGCAGACAGAAAGAGACAATTACAGACATAGACTAAGATCTATACGTACAAACTGGAAGAGACAGACAGATTGATATAGCCCTATGTACTGTGTGCAGAAATAAAGACAAACAGACGCACTATATTTGAAAGACTGGAGGCCGTAGGAAGGAGGAACGAGGAACAGAGAAAGACTGAGTCAGAGCTGCCCTCATGTGTGCTGAAAGGAATACATGTGAAGTAATAAGGGCAGACGCTACACTCTCTCTCTCTCTCTCTCTCTCTCTCTCTCTCTCTCTCTCTCTCTCTCTTCATGCCTAGATGTAAGAACCAGCATGTGTTATATTTCTGTTCAGTCTCCAAAATACCTACCGCTGAATTTCTATCCTACCTTGGCACTAATCAGTATAGCTAAATCAAAGCATCCCCTGTGAGGGGAGGTGGGCCGCCTCCCTTGTGAGGAAGTGGGCAGCCTCCCCTGTGAGGTGGAGTGGGCCGCCTCCCCTGTGAGGTGGAGTGAGCCGCCTCCCCTGTGAGGTGAAGTGGGCCGCCTCCCCTGTGAGGTGGAGTGGGCCGCCTCCCCTGTGAGGTGAAGTGGGCCGCCTTCCCTGTGAGGTGAAGTGGGCCGCCCTCCCTGTGAGGTGAAGTGGGCCGCCTTCCCTGTGAGGTGAAGTGAGCCGCCCTCCCTGTGAGGTGAAGTGGGCCGCCGTCCCTGTGAGGTGAAGTGGGCCGCCCTCCCTGTGAGGTGAAGTGGGCCGCCTTCCCTGTGAGGTGAAGTGGGCCGCCCTCCCTGTGAGGTGAAGTGGGCCGCCTCCCCTGTGAGTGATTTACCACCCTCAGTGAAACTAAGTGTGAAGTGCCATCAATCGATAACGCCCTTAATATGGAGGCTGTGTTACTGATTGTGGTGATAACTAGGAGGGTGTGTTACTGATTGTGGTGATAACTAGGAGGCTGTGTTACTGATTGTGGTGATAACTAGGAGGGTGTGTTACTGACTGTGGTGATAACTAGGAGGCTGTGTTACTGACTGTGGTGATAACTAGGAGGCTGTGTTACTGACTGTGGTGATAACTAAGAGGCTGTGTTACTGACTGTGGTGATAACTAGGAGGCTGTGTTACTGACTGTGGTGATAACTAGGAGGGTGTGTTACTGACTGTGGTGATAACTAGGAGGGTGTGTTACTGACTGTGGTGATAACTAGGAGGGTGTGTTACTGACTGTGGTGATAACTAGGAGGGTGTGTTACTGACTGTGGTGATAACTAGGAGGGTGTGTTACTGACTGTGGTGATAACTAGGAGGGTGTGTTACTGACTGTGGTGATAACTAGGAGGGTGTGTTACTGACTGTGGTGATAACTAGGAGGGTGTGTTACTGACTGTGGTGATAACTAGGAGGGTGTGTTACTGACTGTGGTGATAACTAGGAGGGTGTGTTACTGACTGTGGTGATAACTAGGAGGGTGTGTTACTGACTGTGGTGATAACTAGGAGGCTGTGTTACTGACTGTGGTGATAACTAGGAGGCTGTGTTACTGACTGTGGTGATAACTAGGAGGGTGTGTTACTGACTGTGGTGATAACTAGGAGGCTGTGTTACTGATTGTGGTGATAACTAGGAGGCTGTGTTACTGACTGTGGTGATAACTAGGAGGGTGTGTTACTGATTGTGGTGATAACTAGGAGGGTGTGTTACTGATTGTGGTGATAAGGTGATGTCGCAACCCTGTCTCTGGCTACTCTGCCCCTCTTCTAGCCTCATCCCCCCCCCCCTCTCTCCTCTTCCCTGTTTTCCTCTCTTCCTTTTCCTCCATTTCTCTCTTTCTCTCTCTTTTCTTCCCTCTTTTCCTCCTCTTCCCTTCCCTCTCTCCTAACCGTCGCTCCTCCTTCCCTCCCTCCCTCCCCTTGTCCACCACGTCCTTCCATTCCCATCCTTCAGGGTACCGTATATGTTTCCTCCTGAATGCTGGAGGGATAGTGGAGGGAAAAGGACGGAGGGAAGGGAGAGGGGGAGGAGGGTAGGGAGAGGGAGTGGAGGATAGAGAAGGGTGGAGGGATGGGAGAGGTGGAAAAGTGGGGAGTGAGAGAGAGAAATGGATGTAAAGGAAAGGAAAACAGGTGGAGGGAATGAATGAATGGAGGGACGGAAGAGAAAAGTATGGAGCGATGGGAATGAGAGTGGAAGGAAAGGAAAGGGTAGTGGGAAGAAAAGAGAAGAGAATATGGAGATATGACGTAAAGCAAGGAAAGGAAAGGGAGGGAAAGTAGAAGTGAGAGATCAGAGAGAGAGGGAAGAAAGGCGGAGGAAAGAAAGGAAAGAGAAGATGGAGAAAAAAGAAAACACAGAAGCGGAGGGAGGTTAGGAAGAGTGAAGAAAGGAGGAGAGAGGGATACAAGGAAGAGGATGTAAATGACAGAAAAGATGAGCAAGGAAAACACCTGAGGAGAAGGGAGGAATGGAGAGGAGAAGAAAAGCAATGCAAAGAAAAGAAGGGTGAGGAAGGAAGGGAGATAAGTGGAAGATAAGAATGATAACAGGTGGGAGGAATGGGCTTATCGTCAACAATGAACTTCTTTCGTACAATTGACGTATCCACAGTATAATTTACTCAGTTCATGGTGAAGTCTCTGTGATTAAAGTTCGTGTTATATAAAGGAGTTCGTGATACGTTGAAGAGAGAAAGCTGCATCATTCTTGTACATTCTGAAACATTAATTTCATGACGAATAAAGGAGCTCTGTAGCTTATGCAAATAGTGAACCAAATTTTCCTAATGCTTTTCGAATGATTATTAACTTTGTGTGTTATAAAAGAATCTCATATATATAGAAAAGTAAGTTACATTTGTTTTTCAAACACTCACGGAATGTGATAACAGAGTTCGTGTGTCTGAAGAGTTTTGTAAAGTGGAAGAGGAGTGACTTATATCGTGCTAATGTCCTCTGAAGGGTTATAATTCTCCTTTATATATAAAGGAGTTCATAAATCATCGAGATATGAGCTACTGTATATGATCTTGGTAACCTCTCCATTTTTAATAATTTTCGTGATTTATAAAGGAGTTTCATAATGCATAGGAAAGTGAAATATGTCTTCTTAGTGTTCTCAGAAATGTGAATTATTTCGTGAGCTAAAAGTAAGTCTTATGACAAACAAAAGCGAGCGTTATATCATCTTAGTGTCTCCTAAATGGTATCATATTTCGTGATTTAGGTGCACAGTGAAAGATTTTACAAGTTCTTGAGTTTATAGAGGAGCGTTGTAATAAAGTCACACCCTAAAGGACTTGACTTTCGTGTTTCGTGATCTGAAGAGGGGTGACATACCTTTGAAACATTAGAAATTTCGTGACGTAAGATGTGCAGTGAAAGATTACAAGTTTCGTGAGTATTAGGGGAATGTGAAATGAAATACAAGTCCCTTCTGAATAATTAGGAGCTTCGTATTATTCGTAACCTAAGGAGGAGTGACTAGTATCATCGCGGTTCTCTGTGAAGGACTAGGAGTTTCGTAGGTTATATTGCACTATGATGGACACGACATTTCGTGACTAAAGGGAAGTGAGTCATATGATCCTGGGACCCACTGGAGGATTTTTCGTGACCTGTGGATACATAAGTAACATCGTAAGTACCAGCAAGTTAACAACCTGACACGTAAGTAGGAAGTTCGTGACCAAGCAGGGGTAAGTTATAATTTTGAATCCTGGGACCCACTTGAGGATTTTTCGTGACATACAGATGAGTAACATCGTAAGTATACCAGCAAGTTAACCACACTAACACGTAAGTAGGAATTTCGTGCATTTCACCCAACGGACGGTATGCTAAAAACTATACTCCTTTTACTACAACTTGGCCGAGAATTTCGTCCTTCTGCAGTATATTTCACTTAGCTTATTGGCAGAAAATGAGAATGCTCCGGCTCACATCCTCTCCATAGCACTTCTTCGTGACTAGCACCAAATTCTAGTGTTAATCTTTTGTCACAGCTCGACACGGAAGATGGAGAGATGGCAAACTTAGACCAAGTTAGAAAGGAAGAAATGGAATAGTAGAAAAGGTAGAACAAAATAGAAGAAAGAGCTGGCAAAGTCTGTGTGCTGGAGGAGTGTAGGGGATGTGGCAGTGTGAGGTGTGGCTGTGGTGTGGCAGTGCATCAGTCTGTGGTGTGGCTGTGTATATTGTGGTGGCAATGTGTGTGGTATGACGACGAGTGCAAGATGTAATAGGTGTGTGTGTGTGTGTGTGTGTGTGTGTGTGTGTGTGTGTGTGTGTGTGTGTGTGTGTGTGTGTGTGTGTGTGTGTGTGTGTGTGTGTTAATAGACTTACTGTTGTGTGTGTGTGTGTTAATAGACTTACTGTAGTAATTTTTCTAACTCCCCGTAATATCAGTAGCCTACCGTGTACAAAATTATTTTGCATTTGTATCAGCTCAATAATCAAAGTACTCATGTACGATTCACTAAACAAAACGTGATGTCGCTGTATTACAAGATATATAACCTTCATCATTCAGTCCTTTTGTGCACCAGCATGAACGTAGGGGCCCGGGGCTAGGCTACTCAGTTTCAACGTTTATGGCGAGGGTGACCAGCTTCACTCGCCCCCGAGAGGCATTATGTCAGCAATAAACCACAAGCAACCCTTGGATGTAAACCCTTGCCAACCCCATCGGATTGGACCGTCTTAACCCACTAGACCACCAGGCGTTATGTGGTTATATGTTTAGCCTACTACTCGGTGTAATAAATGGCTTCCTGGGTTACAGTAAACAATTTCATCGATAACTCTGTGTAGAGTCACCTGAAGGTAGCAGTGTATCGAGTGAGTGGATGGTGACCCGCCCCTACCTCACACAAAATATATCGCCAACTCGAGAAATCCAGTACAAATGGGGTGCAAAATGCCTCGAGACAGGTATCGGTGTGGCTACAGGTGTTATTGTTGGGCCAATATTTACACAATGCCCTGGTGGGAAGGAGAGAGACGAAGGGAGAGAAAGCGGGAAGGAAAGGATGTAGAGAGAGAGAGAGAGAGAGAGAGAGAGAGAGAGAGAGAGAGTCCTGTAATTATTCTGTGTAGTAACTGAATCATATGATGTAATTATCTAAATTACATTAATTTGATAAATAATCAGAGGACAGATTCGGTTATCAAGATGCTCTTTATCAGCACCAGTATTAAAACTCTCAGTCTTCCATGACTCAATTGCAGCTGAATAAAATCGCCAAAATTTGGCTCGAATAGAAGCTGAAAAAATCTAAATTTTAGGTTGCTATGCAGGGATGACAAGAATGCAAAAACAAGCGATGAATAAAACACATGAACAAGACAGCATTTGAGACGAAAAGAGGTTCAGAGTTGTGTACCCATTACTACACTCCACGTTGTACTTCCCAAACGTATGCAGCTAAAGGAATGTAGTAAAGGCTATAGAACTATGAATATCCTCCCATCCCAAATACTTTCTTACTTCTGTGCTTTTTCATCTCTTGTTATTGTACCACTACCATCCGTTTATCTGAATGATAATTATGGAGTAATATTTTTGCATTCGTTTATGATCTTTTAATGGAAGCTTGCCACCAATGCCCATTAGGTGTACTGTAAAGTCTTCGAACTGTATGGTAATCGCTACCGTCATTACTGCTACAGTTTGCGTAAAATGCTTTCATGGAATGCTGTAACACGAATTTGTGGTTTTAATTAGTCTGAAGAAAGATCTGAATGCTAGGTCAAAGTTTTTAGGTTGTAACTCGTGTACTGAAGCTCGAATGCTCCCCTGAGTATGAAAAGAAACATTCCGATTGTTAAAAAGCGTCTTGGTGAGTAACACAATCATGCTCATTTTGACTGATGAAGGAAGGAAGAAAAAGATGCAAATAAAACTAATATTTTTTTGAGATCCGATTTCGTGGTTCCAACGAAGGCTATCGGAGTTTTGTCAGTTAACTTTACACTTAAACAACGATTGTACGTTAGTTCGTTTGCCCAAAGCTGAGCTTCTCATATGTTTTGTTGCGCGCGCCCCTTACCTGAAATACAGGAAGCCATTTTAATGTGCCATCTCTACTTAGTAATCGTTACCGTTATTACTGATATAAGAATTTTCTCGACCATGAGATGGTTAACTTACTGACTGCTGGGATATTTCACACTTGATGAAAATCGATTGCTCCAAGTCTAAGTAAAATTTACAGAAACATTTACCAAGGTAATTGTTTTTGACTACTACGATGCATTTACTGTAATCTGACAAAGATCCCTAACCCCTTTCAGCTCGATTGATGGCCAGTGTAGTGTGACTGGAGGGCTGATTTGACTACTAATAAAGAAGCGTCATTCCTGCCTCGTAACTAAGGCTCATCGAATTTCATGCATCCATAACTAAGTGGCGTGTTCAGTTTGTGGAAGTGGCCCAGCTCCGCCAGATGAAAACAGACCAATCAAAGATATGTCTTAACCCCACAAGTCTTTTATCAGTTTATTCTTTCTGCCTCCAGACGATTTCATTTCACATTGTGGAGACCTCTGGCAGTGAATGGGCAACTGATGGCTCTATCTAACCTCCCAAGCTGGAAAAGTCTCCTTAAAACTGAGCAAAACCGTCTGGCGATAGCACGAATAAAACTAAAAATCCACCGTCTGAATAAAGCAGTTAAAATCGTCTGACGTTAACTTGACTGAAGCAGTTTAAGTGCCTATAAGGCAACGAAAGTGTAAATCGGTAAAACTTGCAACTATGGTCCTGTAACTATCTATCTATTTATCTATTGCCAGACGTCTCAATCCCGTTCGGGGTAGCCACAAACAAATCGCCTCTACGTCGCTCTGTCCCCCGCCATTTCACTGCCGTGCTCCCAACTGACACCCCCCTCCCTCATATACCTCTCCACCCCATCCCTCCATCTCATCCTCGGCCTCCTTTTCCCTCTCCTCCCCTTCACCTCACTCACATACACTCTCTTCGTCAGTCTTTTACCCTCCATCCCCTCCACATGGCCAAACTACTTTTACAACAACAACAACAAAAATCTTTTGTGTTGGCCTGAAGAAAATACCGTAGTACGACGACAGAAGGCAAAATTTAAGCAATGTATTTGTGCTTATGTTGTGGCCTCGGGTTCAAGTGGACTTAAACCCAGTGGACTGCTGGCTAAAATTACGAGCCTCCTGCAATCCTGCATCCTCCATACGGGGGATTGGGAGGGGACTAGAGAAAGTCTGTATAACTAGGCAACGGAGCCAACCGATCATATCAGTGCCATCACGTGAAGGCGTCCCTCTCCAGTACCATCGTAATTGTATGCAGTCAGAGTGGTTGTCCTGCGTGTACGTTTGTTGATCTGTTTCCAATAGCAGATCAAATGTTTGCACGCCACAGTTCCTTATATATTAAAAAAATAAAATTGGAAGCACTCTCCATCATCATTATCATCATTGTTAAAGCCATCATCACTATGATCAAGATAATCACCATTATTATCAACAGCATCGCCACCGCCATATAATCATCATTGTCATAATCATCAATAACACACTCTTGATGATCATGATGATGATGATGATAATGACGGTCATTCCTAGTGTTATAAGTAGGATGGGCAGGATGCTGAATCAGGAACAGGAATTACAAAAATATGATATCTCTTTGTTGCATATCCACTAATATGGGTCATACAACCTTTCACGCGTCAGTAGGTCTCCAGGCCACAATATGGAGGTCGCCTGTACTTGCTTAGCTTCTTTATTTGTTTCTTCTTGTTCTTGTTCTTCATCTTTTCTTTTATTTTCCTTCTTCTTCTTCTTCCTAAAACTCTTCATTTTGTTGCCATTCCTTTATTTCTTCACTAATTCACTTTATACTTGTTACAGCTTTTCTTTGTTCAAATAACACCAGATATAGTTTTCACTTTTTTTTCTCCAAATTTAGGTCTTTTAAAAGGCTTTATGGGGTCAAAGGTCAACCCAACAAATCGACAAATTTCAGGATCCTGTGTTGTTGTTGTATGTTCATTAATCATCCTAGAATTTGCACACAAGCATGCCACTGTACTGTAGCTGTGTGGAGACCATCCTGCACTCCCTTGGCAATGTTGGCAATTCTTCAGTTAGGCATCAAAACAGTAAGTTCGGGGATGTGAGACCAAAATGAAGTAGTACATCCATGTCAACAGAACAACAACAACAATAATAATAGTAATAATCAAAGTAGTAGTAGTAGTAGTAATAGTAGTAGTAGTAGTAGTAATATAAAAATAAATAAATAATAATAATAAAGATAATAATAATAATAATAATAATAAATAATAATAATAATAATAATAATAATAATAATAATAATAATAATAATATCATCATCATCATCACTGTTCCAGTAGAGTAGCTGGAACTAGAAGGGGAAATGGAATATACAGAGTAAAAGTTCTCATCATAACCCTCATCATTAACATCCTCCTAACATAACTTCTATTTCAGTAATGTATGAAAATTATCTATTATCATCATCACCATCATCACCTCCACCTTTATCTAGTTGCTAGTTTCCATTATTTCTAGGTGGTTGCACACACACACACACACACACACACACACACACACACACACACACACACACACACACACACACACACACACACACACACACACACACACAATCATTATGCTCCTCCTTCTCCTCTATCATAGTCCTTTTCAGCATCTTGACCAAATATTCAACCATTTAAAAAATGAGTAAAGATATAAAGATTAGTATTCTAACCCAGTTGTCAGCGTTATAACTATCACCGCCACCATCATCACCATCATCACAATAGCCCAAGTGGGTCAGAAAACATCTGTAAAAAGAAAAGTGAAAGGAAATGGTTGAAGCTATCATCATCATCATCATCATCATCATCATCACATAACTTTCCCACTTCCAGAAAAAAGGGAAAAGAAACCCCATAACTCGAACATGCATACACAAAATTCCCACCAAGATGGAGGTCAAGAAAAGTTGGGTGAGGGAGAGAGGGAGGGGAGCTTATCGCCATTCTACCTGATTCTCACAGGCTGGAATATTTTTGGTGATGTAGTGGATTTAAAGGACCACTTCGGTGGGGGTCAGGTGTCGCTCGTATCCGTTCGAATCCCTAAGAGACCGCCATCTTGGTGGGAATTTTGTGTATGCATATTCGAGTTTTGTGGTTTCTTTATCCTTTTTTCTGGAAGTGGGAAAGTTAGGTGATTCTTCGACTATCTTACTTCTACGATGGAACACATTCTGTCCATTTCTCCTTTCTCTGAAATCTCCATTCTTGGAGATTTCAATGTTCACCACCACCTTTGGCTCTCCTCTCCTTTCACGGATCCACCTGGTGAACAAGCCTACATCTTTTCTATCCTTAATGACCTAGAGCAGCTTGTACAGCACCCTACCCGTATCCCTGACCGCCTTGGAGAGAACTCCAACATACTTGACCTCTTCCTCACAACTAATCCTTCTGCTTACTCTGTTAATCTTTTCTCTCCGTTGGGCTCCTCCGATCACAACCTTATTACCTTCACCTGTCCTATCACTCCAGTACGGCCTGTGGACCCTCCAGGGAAACGTCGTCTGTGGCATTTTGGAGCCGCGAACTGGGAGGCCCTCAGGCAGTACTTCTTTGATTTTCCCTGGAAAAATTATTGCTTCCATGGCCGTGAGCCATCTGAGTGTGCCTTGCGCATTACGGAGGTTATTCTCTCGGGCATGGAAGCATACATTCCTTTCTCATATCCTTTGACTAACGCAAGAAAGCCTTGGTTTAATCACGTTTGTTCTAATGCTGTCCGCAACAAGGAGAAGGCCTACAAAAGGTACCTGAGCCAACCCACCCCTGAATCACATCATCTTTACGTTTCTGCCCGGAATCGTGCTAAGTCTGTTCTTCGCTCTACTAAAAATAATTTCATCCATACTAAATGCTCTCGACTCTCCAACTCGAATTCTTCCCGCTCCTTCTGGCACCTTGCCAAAAATCTTTCTGACAACTTTACCTCATCATCCTTCCCTCCTCTTTTCTACTCTGATGGTTCTGTAGCTATTTCTTCTACTGATAAAGCAGATCTCTTCGCACAGACTTCTCCTCCAATTCCACCTTAGACGATTCCGGTGCTGTTCCTCCATCACTTCTCCCCTCTGACTTCCTCATGGCTGACATTAAAATTTCTTCAGTTGATGTATTTTCTGCCATCACTGGCCTCAGTACTAACAAGGCATATGGGCCTGATGGGGTCCCTCCTGTTGTTCTCAAGAACTGTGCTTCTGTGCTTACACCCTGCCTAGGCAAACTCTTTCGCCTTTGTCTGTCAACTTGTACCTTTCCTTCTTGCTGGAAGTTTGCTCTTGTTCAGCCAGTCCCAAAGAAGGGTGACCACTCCCAACCCTCCAACTATCGTCCAATTGCTTTAACGTCCTGTATTTCAAAAGTTTTCGAGTCAATTCTTAATAGAAAAATTTTAAGGCATCTTTCCTATCACAACCTTCTTTCCGATCGTCAGTATGGGTTCCGTCAGGGACGCTCCACTGGCGATCTTCTCACCTACCTTTCAGACTCCTGGTCATCCTCCTTTCGGGACTTTGGCGAAAGCTTTGCCATTGCACTTGACATCTCAAAGGTTTTCGATCGAGTCTGGCATAAATCTTTAATTTCCAAACTGCCCTCCTACGGTTTCTATCCTTCTATCTGTGCCTTCATCGCTAGCTTCCTTTCTGGTGGTTCTATAGCCGCTGTTGTAGACGGCCATCGTTCTTCTCCTAGATCTATCAACACTGGTGTTCCTCAGGGCTCTGTCCTATCACCAACTCTCTTCCTTTTATTCATCAATGATCTTCTAAGCTGTACATCTAACCCTATCCACTCATACGCTTATGACTCCACCCTTCACCTTTCCATTCGGTTCCCGCAACGCCCATCTCAACAGTTACTTCAAGAAACAAGGGATGAGGCTATGGCACACCTAATGTCTGACATGGCTCGTATCGCTGACTGGGGTAAAAATAATATGGTTGTCTTTAATGCATCTAAGACTCAGTTCTTACACCTATCAACCCGACAAAATCTTCCACAGGTATACCCATTAATGTTTAATAATATTCAGCTTAATCCTGCATCATCCTTGAACATGCTTGGGGTTTCATTTACTCGGGACTTATCTTGGAAAGACCATATTACATCTCTTGTAAAATCTGCTTCCAAGAGATTGGGTGTGCTAAGCCGACTCCGCTCTTTCTTTACCTCTGCACAAATGTTGACTCTATACAGAGGTTTTATCCTCCCCTGTGTGGAGTACAACTCTCATGTGTGGGGAGGCTCCCCACATACAGCTCTTCTCAGTAGGGTGGAGTCAAAGGCTTTTCGTCTCATTAACTCTCCTCCTCTTACTGACTCCCTTCAACCTCTGTCTCTTCGCCGCACTGTTGCATCTTTATCTCTTTTCTATCGCTACTTTAATGGTCACTGCTCCTCTGAACTGTCTGCTTGCATTCCTCCACCTCTACGACGGGCGCGTAGCACCCGTCTGGCAGCAAACTCTCATCCCTTTTCTGTCCAACTCTCTAATGCAAGAGTTAACCGTTACTCCCAGTCTTTCATTTATGCAACAGGTCAGCTCTGGAACTGTCTCCCTCTATCTGTATTTCCTGCTTCCTATGATCTCCAGTCTTTCAAACGCAGTGTGTCCAGGCATCTCAAAATGATCGGATCTTGAATTTGGCTTTCTATTGTATTTTGTTTTTCTGTTGGAGGGAACTGTTACTGCGGGCCATGGCCTTTGGTTCCTTCTTCCTCGCATAAAAAAAAGAAAAGAAAAGAAAAAAAAGATGATGATAGCTTCAACCATTTCCCTTCATATATCTTTTTGTAGATGTTTCCTGACCTCTTGGGTTATGGTGGTGGTGGTGGTGATAGTTACAAAGCTGACAACGAGGGTGGGAATACCAATCAAAGTTTCTGATCACGTCATGTCAGTGGTTATCATGTTAGACTGGAATATTTTCAGGTAGTGAAGTGGTTGGGTGAAGGTTAGTTGTCGTGTCTGCACCAGTTCACCTAGAGACAGCTGTGTGCTGGGGAGGGATGCCTTCCTGGGGTGGCACCAATATAAGGCTCCACTGCCCGGTTATACAAATGTCCCTTAACTCCCTCCTTATCCCCCGGCAGGAGGATGGTGGACAGTAGGAGGACAACGTCAGCCTGCAGTCCACCAGGATCTGTTTCAAATGAACCTGGGGCCACAGCAACAACCACAGAGACGGCTTGAGGTTTTCCTGTTATGTAATGCCACTCACAGATGTAGGCCGGTCACCTGCCCAGAATGTTCAGCAATACGGACCTACACATCGCTGCATGGGACTTTATTTTTACCGAATTATCGCTGGAAATGTCTAAGGAAGAGATTTAAACTATGTAAATGATGAGTGAGTCGACGTGTAGACTTTCATTTGGTACTCCTTTATTGTTCTACTTCTGTGTTCTTCCATTCCAGGTTCCTACAAATCTTATTTACTATAGGATGATGATGATGATGATGATGATGATGATGATAGTTTATCCTCCACCAATATTTCCCTGAATCCTCAAGTACCTGGAGACAGAATGTCGTTGATGACAAAGGTTTAATATTATTATCTCGCCCGGACGGAGGCAGACCAGGTATTGTATTGGGTCGAGTTTGTTAGTTTATTTGTTTCTTTTTTGTTTGTTAGAAACATTGCGGAAAAACGGCTGAATGAAGTTACATGAAACTTTCAGGATATGTGGACACTGGTCCCGAAAGTGATTAATTTTTGGAGGTAATCGAGTGACCTTGAAAGGTCAAAATCAAAGTCACGGATTTTCAGAGGGCTATAAGTAGAAAAACGGTTGAAGATAGAGATATTTACTATTAGGAACATAGAGGAACTCGTAATATGGGCTTTCATTTGGCACCAAGACCTTTGACCTTGAATGACCTTGAAAGGTCAAACTCAAGGTCACGGCTTTTCAGAGGGCCTAACTTGAAAACATTTGCTCCATTACCTTAGACTTTAACTGTGCACTGACACTAAACGGCAGAAACGAGTCGGTATTTAAAGGCAATAAAATAACTGCTGTTGGGCTAGGTTTGTTGTGCCTGGCACAACTTACCTTCTATATTATTTGTTGCTGTTGTTTCTGTTGTCCTACCTAGCAGACCCATCGACCACAGATAAGCAATTGTTTCTATGGGGCTTTCCTACAGGTACAATACAAGCATAGTACATACACTGTGTATGGATCTGGCGCCCTGTAGTGGTTGACAGCGCCTCACCAGAGTCGGACTAGGGTCCTTCCCACGGCTTGGTGCTTGAAAAAAAAAAATGGAGATTTGGCTGCCGGGTGGATGCTGCAGCTGCTACATCAAGGGTACACAGTGTCACTACGTGTAGGCTCCTCATCAGAGTCTGTACATTATTTGTATTGTTTGAATATAAACAAAGTTTACTTAAGTAACACAAACGACTGTTAATGTACCACATCTGCTAAAATTAATCTGGAAAGGGACAGGAGGTGGCAGGGGAAATGAACCTCATATTTTACCAAAACTTCGTCAAACAACGGTTGTCAGTCCCATGTTATTCCCTTCCGGGTGTAGGGACCCGAGGCTAGGCTGACGTATTGTGAGTAGACTTTCAGCCTACTTCCCTTCATCATCATCATCAGCGGCAACAGGAGTAGCAGCAAAGATAACATAATCAGCCTACTTCCCATCATCAACATCATCATCATCATCAGTTAAGAGTGGATTCCCAGCCTAGTTACCATCATCATCATCATCATCATCAGTTAATAATATATTACCAGCCCATCATCATCATCATCATCGTCATCATCATCATCATCGTACTTCCTACCAACAAATGAGGGGAATATGATAAAAAAGGAAAACATGCAATAAAAATAAACACTGAGAAAGAGGTAGCAGGGAGTCTCCTAAGGCCACGAGTCAACGGCGCCTCGCATATTATATTTATGTGATAGGGAAATTGACTGGAGGGGAAATTGAGGTGAGATGACCCACTCCAAAGTGAAGGAGCTCAGATGGAGGAAAGTGCTGAGAGAGAGAGAGAGAGAGAGAGAGAGAGAGAGAGAGAGAGAGAGAGAGTGGTAAAAAAAATAACTTTCACTTAAATAAAAATATCCCCTCGCCATGTAAAAGCTAATACAACTGATAACATTCTCTCTCTCTCTCTCTCTCTCTCTCTCTCTCTCTCTCTCTCTCCCTCCAGTTACTGCCTCCCATCCATTTTCTAGCGACAGACACATTTTTCCCTCTAGTGGTGGAGGATGTTTGTATTTATTTGACTGTGTTGTCTGCCATGTAACTCTGTGTTTTCTGATTTTTAGTATTTCTTTTAGCACCCGACTCGGGTCATAGCCTTAACAGCCTGTTCCCTATGGTCCAGCAATCCTTCCACGTACCACATACCTTCCACATTTTTTTTTGTTTTTTAATGCGAGGAAGAAGGAACCAAAGGCCACGAGCCCGCAATAAATGTTCCTTCCAAGAGAAAGACAAAATAAAAGAAAGAGCCAAATTCAAGATCCGATCATTTCGAGATGCCTGGACACACTGCGTTTGAAAGACTGGAGATCATAGCTTTCAGGAAATACAGACAGAGGGAGACAGTTCCAGAGCTGACCTGTTGCATAAATGAAGGACTTGGAGTAACGGTTAACTCTTGCATTAGAGAGTTGGACAGAAAAGGGATGTGAATTTGCTGCTAGATGGGTGCTACGCTCTCGTTCCTGCGCTAACACCCACCGTCTATACTGAGTACATGCTAGGACTGTCTCATTAAAGCTGGAGCATTGGTACTATCGGAGGTATTGATATATGTCGGTGGGTCTTGTGGGAGATCAGTAAAATCTGCATTAGTGTATTTTACATCCTTCAAATGTTTCCTACCTCAACCGTGGATTGAACTCACGTCCACTGGGACAGCACACCACCTCTAATCCACCGGACACAACCTCCCCATTGCTGATGTTAAATACTGAATTTCTGATTGATCAGTTTGAATGGGTATTTTTCTTTTCAGGAATAAATCTTTCTTTTGCCAGGAGGAGCTATTTTTTTTTTATCATTTTTTTTTTTGGAAAGTTGCTTACCTATCCTTATGGCCGAGAAATTTTTAAATTTAAATTTTGTTTTCCTTTTGTTTTAGTTCCGTTTTCCATGTTCTTGGTTACTGGTTTAAAACTGGAGAAACTTGATGGATGTAATGCTTAGGATTTTTAAATCGAATAAATTCGATTTTTCAATGCATGAAAATAGTTCATCATTATTATCATTATATCTAAGTCATTATATTTATTATCAATCACCATCATCATCATCACGTCACCATTATCATATCATCGTCATCGTCATCCTCAACGTTAGTTCACCATCACATGCACAATTCTTCCTACACTCTCTCGGGAATGAAAATTGTACAGCCTGTTCATCTGAACCCTTTGTAAGACAGGAAGTGAAGACCGTCTGCATCCAGAAGTAGTAGGTATTGTTTTCTGTTATCATTTATTATTATTATTATTATTATTATTATTATTATTATTATCTAATCAGCGCTAAATCCCACGTGTCCTAACCTAACCCTGATACCTGCCTAAATGTTGGCTTAAAGTTAAGAGGCAGAAAAAAACAGAAAACAAAAGTATGAATCTCTATCTATATATCTACCTGTTTATCCAACCATCTACCTGTTGGCTCAGGCCACCTCACATTCATTATCACTACCAAAACCGGAATCACCCCAGCTGGCCACAGACACACATGCACTAATTATAAAGGAGCCAACTGGGAGGCCTTCACACTGAAACACAATAATACTTCAAAACATTAAACAGTACACTCATCACAAACATCAACACCGCTGTGCACACATTCAATACAATTATTCAAAACGCAGACAAAAGACACATTCCTAGAGGCAACAGAAAGAGACACAACCCCAACTTCACACCAGAAATTCAAATAAGTCAACGCGACACACTACAACACTCCCCAACATCCCATACACAAGACACCGTACAACAAATACAAGCACTCAACATTCAAGTAAACAACTAAATATCAGAGCAGCAAACACTAAACGCCAACAAACTCTACAAACACTAAACAGTATCACACTCTCCAACAGCACCATTACACAATCACACTCTGCCATCACAACAACAGACACCATACCCTCAAACAAACAAAAAGCAAGCACCCTCATCAATCACTTTTCACATGTCATCCATCTAAACCCTCACCGCGATGACCGACGTGTCATTCGAGGCAAGAGACAGTTCCCCACAGACCTAGACTTCACATCTTTCACTTACAACCAGACAAAGCACATCATTAGCAACGTTAAGCACTCATCTGTCTGTGGACTAGACAGGATAAGCAACATACACTTTAAACACCTTGGACCACAAGGCATACAAGCACTCACCAATATATAAAACTACAGTTACTCACACAGCATAATACCCAACATCTGGAAGCATGGCACTATCATCACTATCCCCAAACCCAACAAAGACCCCACGTTATTCTGCACACCGCCCCAGCACATTCCTCTACACCTCCTCCAAAGTCACTGAACAACTGGTATTACAATTAGTTACACCTCACATCCCCCTAGCCCCGTCACAACATGGTTTTAGGCCGCTACACTCCACAAACACTCTTCTTACGGACCTTACAAATATTTTTTGATGACATCAATTCAGCTAGGCCACCACACAGAAAACATCTAGTCACATAGACATTAAGAAAGCTTTTGATGCCATCCCTCGCCACAACCTCACAAACTAAATACTTAACACAAACATGCACAGTAACACAAAAAGATGGCTGGCAAACTATTTAGCAGGCCGATGTACACATGTAACATTTTCCGGTCAGTCATCGAACATCAGAAACTTCACAAACGGCGTCCCCAAGGATCTCCTTTGTCCCCTACTCTCTTTGACCTATACATGCACGACATACCCACACCCCAGACACCACAAATACACATTGCTTCCTATGCAGACGACATAACACACTTACACCCCAAAATGCAGACACAGCCGCATACATCCTCCAACCTTACCTCAACACACTATTCGAATGGTTCACCACAAACAGCCTCAAATTAGCCCCAGCCAAATTTACAGTGACCCTTCTTACAAACTGGACAGCGGAAAATAATCACATTCCACACATCACCATAAACAACACATCCCTACCACACACACATACACAAAATTCTTGGTGTAACATACAATACATCAGTGTCATTTAAACAACACATCGAAAACTTCAAAAATAAATTAACACCAAGACTCAACGCCTTAACGTCACTTTCTCATACAACATTTGGACACAACAAAGAAACCACCACCACAGTATAAAAACAATATATACGTTCAGTGATGAATTATGGAAGCCCTGCATGGGCTTCTAACCTCACTAAAACACACTACAACACCCTACAGACCATACTGAACAAGGCTTTAAAAATAATCGCAGGCTGCACAGCTACTACACCCACAGACCACCTACACCAAGAAACCAAAGTCCTCAAAGTCGAGCGTCATCTAGACATGAGAGGCACCCAAATTCTTGATGCAGCCTCCACAAACCCACACCATCCACTATACTACATAGCAGCACATCCACACACAACAAGGAACATCAAAACAACACCCAGCACACAATATCATACATATGTACTGTCCTCTCTCCCCCCTCACCCGCCTCAAACCAGCTTCCAGAAGCATATCCATGCTCAAATCACTCACCGCATCATTCAGTCATTTAAAAGACAACACACAGCTGCATGCACGGCCTCCTGATACCCACCCTTCTGAATCCTACCTCTCTCGTGAGGACAGGGTCCACCTCGCCAGGCTGAGATGTGGGCATCATCCAGCCCTCTTGAGTTATCAGAAGAAGCTGGATGACTCCATCGCTGACGCCTGTCCAGGATGCAACACAGCACCCCATACTATTAAGCACATTATGGAAGACTGTATTGTACACAATCTCCTGCGTCAACAACACAACATAGCCTACACTCCTTGAGAGTTCTGTGGGAAAGCCAGGTCTCGGCCGTGGCCTTCCTTAGGGACTTGGGGCTGTTTGACCAAACTGCCTAGGGAACTACTACTACTACTACTACTACTACCACCCACCTGTCAGTCTGTCTACCTACCTACCAACCCATCTGCCTATCTGCCTGCTAACCTATCTATCTAGATCTATATGAGCATGCATGTTTATTAGGTTAATCAGAATACGATAAACATTCCTAGAACACTGTGACAACTTTTTATGAGTTCCAGCAACCCCCTCCCCCCCAAGGAATGTGTATCCCCCCCCAGCATACCAATCCCCCCTTCCCTACCACTCCCACCCCCATCAACAGAATATACCCCTCCCAAATATACCAACGCTCCATTCGTTACCACTCCCACCTCCATCCACGGAATATACTTCTCCCAGCATACTAACCCACCTCCGTCATCTACCACTCCCACCCCCACCTACAGAATATACTCCTCCCCAGCATACCAACCCCACCCTTCCACTCTCAACCTCACCCCCACCCACAGAATATACCCCTTCCCAGCCTACCCAACCCCAAATCTGTTACTACCCCCACCTACAGAATTTACCCCTTCCCAGCATACCAACCCTCACCCCCTACCACTCCCACCCACACCCATTACTAAACCAGTCCTCAAAGTCAAGGATCACCTAGACATGAGAGGCACCCAGATTCTTGCTGCAGCCTCCACAAACCCACAACATCCACTACAGTACATGGCAGCACATCCACCCACACCAAGGATCATCAAAACAACACCCAGCACACGATATCATACACAAATACTGTCATCTCTGCCTCCTCGCCCACCTCAGACCAGCTTTCAGAAGCATATCCACACTCAAATCACTCTCCGCTCCATTCAGTCACTTAAAGACAACTCACAGCTGCATGCGCGGCCTCCCGACATCCATCCTTCTGAATCCTATCTCCCTCGTGAGGACGCGGTCCACCTGGCCAGGCTGAGATGTGGGCACCATCCAGCCCTTTTAAGCTACCAGAAGAGGCTGAATGACTCCGTCGCTGATGCCTGCCCAGGATGTAACACAGCACCCCATACTATTAAGCACATTATGGAAAACTGCATTGCACACAATCACCTACGCCAACAACACAACATACACTCTTTGAGAGCTCTGTGGGAAAGCCCGGTCTCGGCCATGGCCTTCCTAGGGGACTCGGGGCTTTTCGGCCAGAATGCCTAGGGAACATCCACTACTTCCACCCCCGTCACCCTTCTTCAGCACCCTGGCCACCTGCAGTAATCAACACTCTAGATTTCACCTTTAACGTAACACTTCAGTGTCTGCACTGCCAAGTACAACTTTTGTTTGTTTCTATATACTATTAGTTCTAAATAACGTACCGACAACCCTCCCGAGTGTGGCGAGAATATACTGCATTCGTTCAATATGTCTTAATCGACCCAGATTTAAATTCTGGCTGGGGCAAGGAAGTGTTCATGGATTTGAATTTCGCCAAAACAGATTTTACTGGTCTTCCATAAGACCTGCCGACATGTAGCAAAAACATTTCAGTTAATACCAGTACACCAGCCCTGTATGAGACAGTCTTAGCATGCATTCAATATAGCCCGGGGGTGTTGGCGCCGAAGTGGTGGCATGTGGAGGTGCAAAGTACATAGGAGGACTGATGGGCCTCAAGGAAAGGGCTGCAAAGCCTATGGGCCGAGTCTCTCTCACACACACACACACACACACACACACACACACACACACACACACACACACACACACACACACACACATACTGAATTCACACCTGCTCAAGGACAACTGAAACGAAGAACCGAGCACCTAGGAATATTGCAGTACTAACAATTGTCTTAAAGGCGAGTCAGTTAAAAAAAGAAAAATGCATTCATGTACCTCAGGGCGGGAGTGAACTTAAACATGAATCTATTATGCTGAAAGAAGGGACGACTGCCAGAGATTGAGGGGAAAAAAAAAAAAATCTCTACGATATTCACACAAATGCGAGACGGTATTCAAGATCCGTTCATTTCGAGATCCCTGGAGGTTGTAAGGAGGGGAAAGACAGACTGATTTGGCTTGTTCCGGGGCTGACCTTTTCGATGTGTAATCATGAGTGTTCATTGACTGCCTGGCGTGCATTGCGTCATGAAGCCGTCATGAGAGGATTAAAAGAAAGAAGAAGAAAAAGAAGAAAATGGGTGTGGTGAGCAAAGAAATGGCCAGTACATGCGCCTTCCTGTATGTTGGAAAAACATAGCAGTCCAATCTAAGGGTCCTGATTCGATTCCCAGTTAGAGCGTTAATGAAACTTTCCAATATGTCCTCACGTATAATGTAATGTTTCTACGTCATATAACAAGCCGCATGTACTGGCCGGGGTAAATTAAAACTGCTATGTCACTTGTCGAGTTGTGTGGGGCTAGGCAAAAACCCAGATGATTCTGAAATGTGTCATCATATGGGTTTGGGCTGAAGAATATCCTCTCATAAAGGATTTGTCTGACTCTTCACAGAACTCAGGTGGCTTTGTTTTTATCATGCCATAGCGTAGTGATACCAGTGCCTGGCTCCTATCTAGGAGTCCCAGGTCCTATTCCCAGCTAAGGCGTTAAAAAACTTTCACATACTTGTATAGCCACGCATCCAGTACGTATTTACACATATATATACACGCTTGAGGGCTAGAAAAGTCAAAATATAAAAGTACACCTTATCCTCCTCCAGGTTATCGCCGGGTAATCCCTTTTTCCTATTGCATAACACTGGCTGGTCATTCGCGTCACCCATCCGTCTTGGCTCCACACAACAAACAATCAACCAAATGTCCGGAGCCGCGCCGGGAAGGAAGACAAAGTTTATAGCAAAACACTGGTAAAAAAAAACATGCACACAAACTTTAAAATAAATTGTTTAATGACTTGCAGGATCGGTGGGTTAAGTTGTGTCCTGCCACTGGGGTTATAATGGCACGAGATAAGTTTTGATGGTGTAAGTTATTATGGTGTAGGTTAATTTATGGTGGTGTAAGTCAGTTTATGATGGTGTAGGCAAAATTAATGTAAAACGGTGTAAGATTATTTATGATGGTGCGAGATAAATTATAGTGAAGCGAGATAAATTATAGTGTGAAGGATAAGTTTTGATGGTGCAAGTGAAATTATGGTGTGGGTTAATTTATGATGGTGTAAATCAGGCTAATACATGATGGTGTGGTGTAAGCTTATTTATGATGGTGCAGAGGTTTTGTCAACAGATTTGTTTTGATGGTGCAAGTAAAGTTATTATGGCGTTAGTGAATTTTTCATGGTATAAATCAGTTTATGACGGCGTAGGGTAATGCAACATAATGGCAGATTATTTTTGGTGGTAAAGATAGTTATAGTGGTGTGTAATATGTTATGATGGTGCAAGTTATTATGGTGTACGTTAATTGAAGATGGTGTATGTCAGTTTATGATGGCGTAGATTAATGCAAGATAGTGCAAGATGATTTATTATGGCGCAGGATATATTGTAACGGTGAGAGATAAGTTTTGATGGTGCAGGTGATGTTATTATGGTGCTGATGATTTTATGACGGTGCAAGTTAATTTGTGATGTAGGCTAATCCATGATGGTGTGGTGGAAGCTTATTTATGTATATGAAAGACATTTTAAGCTGGTCTAAGTTATGTTGGTGCAGCTTAGGTCAGTATGGCGTAGGTATATATGATGGTGTATACTGTGTATGGTTGATAATGGATCCAGCGTGAAAACAGATACATGGGGTAAAGGATCCATGGGAAAATAGGTCCATGGGGAAAATAGGTCCATATGGAAAATATGTCTGAGTGACGATAGATCCGTGGAAAAAGTAGGTCCAAAGAGCAAATAAGTTCATATGAGAAATACTGTCAGTGTGGGAAAAGGTCTCGGGGGACAAATAGGTCAGTGAGGAGCTGAGACTTAGAGGACGTAGCCGAACACGGGTTTATGTAGTAGCTGAATTTACTCCTGCTTATCCGCGCAAGATCTTCCTTAAACTAAATGAAACCATCTGGCGTCCTGAAAAATAAATATAAGATTAAGAGGAATACAAAAAGGAGAAGAAAAGATACAAATATGACAGCTTAATTCATTCCTTCTTGCCTTACTACATGAGGTTTTGTTTAAGCTGAATCAAACCACCCGGAGTCTTGACAATAAAATATAAGATTATGTGGAATACAACAACGGGGAGCAGAAATAAAAGATGAGTAAGTTAATTAAGGGTATCCCAGTGTGTTTGACGGCAGGTTGCACATCAAAGGAAACACGCACACATTCCCTCTGCAACTCAACCACATACAATGATCACAGGAAAACCCGAACAAAGATTTGATCCCGTCTCTTTCTCAGTATTATCATTATTACCTTTTACGATGTGATTTCATTTTCCTTTAACTTTATTGATTTGTTATGGAAGTTAACTGATAAAAATGATCAGAATAACAATGATAATGAAAAGTATGATGATGATAATAATGATGAATATTTTACTATTTTCAGCGGAACAGATGATGGGCAGGAGACGGTCGATGGAATGGCTGGTGGTGATGGTGATGTGTGTGGGTTTCATTGCGCTTCTACGCCTCAGTTTGCTCTCAGGTCAGATCTCCGTTGTTGGGTGTGCTCAGCCGACCCGCGATTTCTATTGATTTCATTATTTTCATTTTTTTTTTTTTTTTTTTTTTTTTTGCGTGCGTGTTTCTGTCAGGTGATTTTATTCAGCCTATAAGCGATCCCTCATTGTGAAGAGGATGCATATGTTGTGCTGCCGACTATGGATGTACAAGTGTTTATTATGCGTTATGAGGATTATAAACATTCTCTCTCTCTCTCTCTCTCTCTCTCTCTCTCTCTCTCTCTCTCTCTCTCTCCGTGTGTGTGTGTGTGTGTGTGTGTGTGTGTGTGTGTGTGTGTGTGTGTGTGTGTGTGTGTACATAACTGCGCATCTCCTGTAAGAGAATGTCTGTCGCGGGTATGTTCACTTAGCTTTGTCTGTATAAATGTGTGGTATAAAGCGACTTTAGTAGGACCATCAAATCTCCCTTATCCATGCCATTAAAAGGCAGGACTGCGTCACTTATCCACATAAAAATAAAAACAGACGCACACCCATATCTGGTTACCCCGAATATTTAGTTTCGTACATAGTCTATATGTACAAGATGCCGTGCGTTCTCCTTCAGATTTCACATTTACACACACTTACACAAGTAAACACACACACACACACACACACACACAAGCAATTACAGTTCTAACCATACATATGTGTAAATAGTTTTTCTTGTGCGTCTAAAATTCTATGTGCATACTTACCCTCATTCACACATACCCTCCTACACATACACACACACACACACACACACACACACACACACACACACACACACACACACACACACACACACACACACGCACGCACGCAAACAAATACACCACCAAATCTCTGACAAGCCCAGTTGCGTACCTAATAACATTCATCAATTCATATGTTGTCCCTAGTAGTGCTCGTTCACACACACCTATACATGAGACAATCACACACACACACACACACACACACACACACACACACACACACACACACACACACACACACACACACACACACAGGATACCTCTGCCATATACCGTGCCAGGCAGCTAACGAGGTCATCCGTCTGTGTCAGTGCTGGTGCTAATTATGCTCCAATCAAGACTAAGTGTGGCGCCTGTGTACCTCGGGGATTTGCTGGGATGTGTGTGTGTCCAGTGTTGTGCTAAGTCGACGTCATTAAGGACTGTGCGCTCTCTCCAAGTGGTGTCAGAAATTACAATCGGATTGTTTTTATCTGGCCTAACTGGGCCACTTACTCAAGATGATGGGTCCGTTTACGCTTTCTTACGTGGTGTGAGAAACTATAGTCTGTTTGTATGTAGCTCTCGCTCTGGGTCACTTCCACAGCTTCGATTCTTAGTCATGGTGGCATTACATTCGATGAGAGTTACGAAGTATATGTGAGTCTCCCTGAGTACTCATGAAATTCCGGCCTTTTCTGATTACGGTCATCAACTGGGCTTAAATCTTCATGTTAGGGAAAGAACAGCGACTGGAGGAAGATCCTGCCCAACTAACTAGAATTACTCCGGATGGCTGGACTCTTGGTTCTTGTGTCCGAAATGCCAGCGTGTGAGGGATCTACTGACCTGGACTGTACACAGGATCAACAAAGCATCAGGCAGGAAAGGCCTGATGATGTCCTAACTAATCAATATGCTGGTGATGCCCCAAGAACAATAACAGAATTGATTGTAATATGTACTGTATATATCAACAATACTAAGGAGTTGATGATACCCTAAGTAATCAATACAGCTGGTGATGCCCCAAGAAGAATAACAGAACTGATCCTAATGTGCATATAGCAACAATACTAAGGAGTTGATGATACCCTAAGTAACCAATACAGCTGGTGATGCCCCAAGAAGAATAACAGGGTAGATCTTACTGCGCATATAGTAGCAATACAAACTGGAGAGGGTCATCAGCGAGCACAATGGCGCCTCGCCCAAGCTTTCACCTTGATTTGTGACCTTGACCTCTGATTGACCTGCACCAAAATCAAATCCCTTCACCTTATCCACACACAAGCAGTATAGGACAAGATGGATCGAAATCCCAGCCGCTATTCAGTAGAGATTTTTACCATCATTTGATTCGACCTTGATCTGGGACCTTGACCTTTGACAATAATAATCGTAATACTAATAATAATAGCATTAGTAGAAGTAGTAGTAGTAGTAGTAGTAGTTGTTGTTGTTGTTGTTGTTGTTGTAGTAGTAGTAGTAGTAGCAGTAGTAGTAGTAGTAATGATAACAATAATAATATTAGTAATAATAATAATCATCATCATCATAATAATAATAATAAGAAAATGTAATCACTTCTTAACAGACTCACAGATAATGTATGGACCAGTTTTGATGTAAACTGGATCAGATATTAAACATTTACTTAACAGAGATACATTAATACAGATATAGACACAAAACAAAAACCACTCTAGCCTCATAGTTACCCCTTCTATGTCGCAAACTATAAGTCAGGTTATATTCATCATCATCATCATCATCGGGTTTGGAATACATCATGGGATCGTCTTGAATACCGGGATGTCAGCGTCGGGAAATATTGTCAGACTTTTTTCATTATCCATCGTCTGTGGTGTCTGTTTCTTGCTGAATATTCACCATTTTTTTTTTCCCGCGTATGTGTGCAAGTTGACTTGGAATGCACAGGACCCGTATTAGGACACTGAGTACTGCAGTGCCAGGCAACACTCAGGTTTAACGCATGGAGATAGATGGGCATATAGACAGATAGACAGGCATATAGACAGACAGACAGATAGATAGACAAATAAGATACATTGAAGACACTCATGGATAGATAGATAGAGGGATAGACAGATTAATAGACAGACAGATAGATAGATATAGATTGTCTGATAGACAGACTGACACAGTCTGATACACAAACAGATGGGTAGATGAGAAAATTCATCTGCAGTGGAGAGGGGAAGCAGAAAGCATATTGAAAGCCTGGAGGGAACCAACAGTAGGACACTGATCAAGAGGAAGGCGGAGGCTGAGGTGGAGAGATGGAATGGAGGGGTAAGTGTGTGGAGATGGAGAGGAGAACAAGAGAAAGGCAGAAACTGAGGTGGAGAGATGGTGTGGAGAGAAACATGAGCAGAGATGGAGAAAAGATCCAGAGGAAGACACAGACTGAGGTGGAGGGATGGAGTGGAGGGAGACATGAGTGAAGACGAGGAGGACGAGATCAAGAGGAAGGCGGCGGCTGAGGTGGAGGTACGGTGATAGAGACATGTGGACAGAGAATTGATGGAGGAAGATGTGGAAGACAGAGGGAGATGAAGACAGCTACACTGTTTTTACTCTAACTTGGGCTACAAATGTCAGCTGTCCATATTTAATGCTAAGGTGTAACAAGAGATTAACACAAGTATATGATACCAGTCAAGAGGAAGCGATATAGAAGGAATGGAGGACAGTAGCATAATCTTTTTTTAGGCAACTTAGGTGCACGAAATAAACTTTAATAGTACACAAATCTTGGCTAGGTTGATGTGAAAGAACTATAATCAGTGTAAAGAATTCCGAGTACTGTGCTGGGAAAATGGTGGGGAAGAAAAGGATAACCGGTATACAGATTACATGTGACGCTATGGTGGAGCAGTTGCAGTGCGTTCGGCTCCCATATTGTATGTACATCATCATCATCATCATGGGGGGAGGGGGGACAAGTGCACAGCTTCACTCAACCTCTGACTCCACCCTCGAAGGGTCCCTCCGTGTAACCCTCCAGGAAGCGACTCTTCCCCCGTTAGGTATAAATCGACATGAATGATCAACCTGCTCCAGCCATGAGTTTCGTGGCTTTCCCCTTGGTCTCCTCCACCCCGGGTTAACTCTCTTAGAGATCACCCTGTGGGCAGGATCAGCCTCATGTACACTGGCTGGAAATTCTAAACCAGAACCGTGGCGAAGAGTTGTAGTGGCGGTGGTAGTACGTCCTTCCATATGCTTATAAATGTTCACAAATCTGTTGGTTTATGTAGATGCTGTACAGGGTGGTCGTTATATAGCGACCCACTGGAAAAGCACCCAGCGGTCTCTGCTGGTGTGGGGGGTGAGTAGGAAATGCTTTAATTATCCAAGACAAACATTAATAACAGTAACTGGGCCGTCCCCGCAACACACAAGAGATCGCCCTGCAGAGTGGATGAGGAGCGTTGTATAAGGAACAGCCTGTATATAGACTCTGATATACTGTATATAGTCCGTAGCCGGAATAACACTTTACTTTTTTGGATTCAGGGCTGGAGCAGTGAATATTTTAATGCTTGGAGTATTACTGTATATAAGCAGTCTTTAGATAACACCCACAATACCCAAGGGCATAACCATAATAATACTATCTCTAATACCACTCCACCAGTCCTGAGTGATACTGGTCTAGAGATTATTTAATCCAGACGGTGGGTATTAGCGCCGAAGTGATGGCATGTGAAGGGGTCTGGTACTTTTGAGATCTACTGGACCTCAGGCAAAGAACTCTCAGATCTATGTTGAAATCAAGACGCATACAAAATTATAGTCTAAGGGTTAATGGTTAATTGCTATTGGTTATGTGGATTAACCCATTCAGTACGATGATGTTTTGTTTATTTTTTAACACTGCCAGACGGTTTTATTCAACCTGGCAAAGGCTTCTTGCACTAAATGGATTCCTATCGGTTGTTGTATTTGCTTGTTATTGCACATTCTTACCTGTCTATCTGTCTATCTATCCATCTATCTTTATCAGTATCCATCCATCCATCCATCCAATCACCCACCTATCCCTTTATCTATCTATCTATCTTTCTAATAATAGTATATACTGTCTGTCTGTCTGTCTGTCTAATAATGGTAAATACTGTCTGTCTGTCTGTCTGTCTAATAATGGTAAATACTATCTGTCTGCGTGTCAGTCTCATAATGGTAAAAGCCAAAGGAAGAAAATCCGAGCAAAGTGAAAGCAAAAACACGAAAAGCTGGGTCAAGTCAAGGAAAAAATAGTAAATTCAGAAGTGATCCAATGGACTGAGATCTAGCATTATCGATTTAGAACCTCAATAGTGTACAGTAAAGAGGTTAATGATCGGAACTGAGCCCCAGGTATTTCTATTTCCTTTACATTAACAGAGTAATACAGCCATCAAACACGCTATATCAAACAACTCACAATAATTAAAAAAAAAAAAAAATAGCAGGCATACATTCATTTGCACACACAGCCACACAGGCAAGCAGAAACTCACGTTTTCTTCCTTCATGTAAGTCTCTCTATGTGTATGTGTGTGTGTGTGTGTGTGTGTGTGTGTGTGTGTGTGTGTAACTGAGCCGTACTATTTCTATAGTGGACAACACTTGATTGCCCCCCCCCCTCCCACATACATACTCCTGCTTCCATTACCTACCACATCAGCACAACATAACTTACATTCCCCGTACAACCCACCACCCGCTCACACGCCCATTAGACCCCAACCCATTCATCCACGTCATTTACTTAGCCCATACCCACAAACCCACACGCATGCCTCAGAACCAACCTCAGCAGTACAACGCAACCCACACCCACACAAACCCACACACATCCCACAAAAACTCTCTCACAACCCTAACCCACACCTATCCCCCTCCCACACAAAGCCGACTCCGTGCCTTCTTTACCCCTGGACAGTTGTTGACTTTATACAGGGGTTTTATTCTCTCCCATGTGTGGTGAGGCTCCTCACGTACAGCTTCTCTCAGCATGGTGGAGACGGAGGCTTTTCGTCCCATTAACTCTCCTCTTACCGGTTCCCTTCAGCCTCTGTCTCTTCACCAAACTGTATGCACCTTTATCTCTTTTCTATCGCTACTTCAATGGTCACTGCTCCTTTGAAGTGTCTCCTTGCATCTCCCCACCACTACAGTGAGTGCATGGCACCCGTTTAGCAGCAAACTGTCATCTCTTTTCTGTCTAGCTGTCTAATGCAAGAGTTAACCGTTACTCCCAGTCCTTCATGTATGCAACAGGTCACTCTGGAATTGTCTTCCTTTGTTTTTATTTCCTATTGCCTTTGATCTCGAAATGAACGGATCCTGAATTTGTTTCTCATTTATTATTATTATTATTTTTTTTTTTCTGAGGACCCAATCAGGCTGGCTTTTGGTCATTGGTTCCTTCTTCCTTGCATGAAGAAAAAAGAAACTGTACAGCCCACATACCTAACGACACCCACACGCATCCATACCCACACAAACCTACTCACCCCCCCACACCCACGGCATCCATACCCACACAAATCCTCTCACCCCCCCCAACACACACACTCACACCCCACACAAACCCAAATCCACTCACACCTAAACCAGACCCAACCCCACTCACATCCTGCCTACACCCAAACCCACTCAACCCACCCGCACCCAAACCCACTCACACCACCACCCACACCCAAACCCACTCACACACAACCCACACCCAAACCCACTCACACACCACCCACACCCAAACCCACTCACACACCATTCACACCCAAACCCACTCACACACCACCCACACCCAAACCCACTCACACACCACCCACACCCAAACCCACTCACACACCACCCACACCCAAACCCACTCACACACCACCCACACCCAAACCCACTCACACACCAAACACACCCAAACCCATTCATACCCTTCATCCCCAGGCACCAGCATCCAATAAACTCGCCAACAATGAACCCATCTATACGAATATGCATCCACTAAATCTACCCCACTCCCACCTACACCTACAAAAACCCACACCCAAACCAGCTAAACTCCCCATATACCCACCTACACCCCCCCAAACCCTCCTACAGGTAACACCCCACCAACATCAAGCCCACCTTCTCTCCGGGTCGTGAAACCTCCGATAACGAAAGCCTATATTTTCAGCTACAGTTATTAAAGCTTCCATCAAGGTTTCTTTTATGGTGGGCTTCCTTTGATGGCCACCCGGCAATTTCATCAGTCAAACGTTTGCAGTTCAATATTTTTGCAAACCGGTGTAATGGCAGGGAGGCCGGAACATTTTATTTTACATTTTTTTCGGTGTGTTTCAAAGTGACGCGTGTCCCCTGATTTCCTTTGACCTTCGTATGAGTGCTGTTGTTTTCAGCGTAATATGGGTAGGGCGTGGAAATAGGGCACATGGGCCTTAAACAGAACACAGTGGTGCCAAGAGACCTTTTATTTTACTACTGTATTGCATTCTGTTTCAAAATGACTACTGTTCTCTATTTTCTTTCAGCTTCCATATGACTACAACTGTGTGTATCTTTTTTTTTTTTTTTTTTAGTGTTGAAAGTTGGATACAAAGACCTCCAAGATTTCTTATTTTACCACTTTGTTACCGAACGCCTCCCTCTCTTCCTTTGACCTTCATATACTGCTCTTGTTTTCAGGGTAATATGAGCAGAGTGTGAAAGTTATGGAAAAAAGACGCCTGGTGAAACCCGCACACTGCAGAAGCACATGTAGTTAAATATTGATGCACAGTTTTATACACAGGCTTTAAAAATGGATATACACAATGAACATGTTTCAGCGGCGAAGCATACGTAAAGGACATTTCTGTCATGGCCTCATGGGGCTCCCTGAAGTAGTATCCAGTCCTTACCAGCATATTTCTGCATTGAGCACATTAATCTGCTCTCCTTCGCAACAAAATGCGTATACTCCAGCTGTTGCGCATTCGTAATAATAATATTTTCGTGGGTTTACGGAGTTTCCAGCACCTCCTCCTTAGCTACCAGTTTATAATACATATGGATCGTTAACAGACCCATATGTGTTATCTTGCCTTAAATGACCGAACAACGGTAACCCAGCCTTAAACACTGTAATATGTGATTGATCGTTAAATGATATATTGTCTATGATAAACTTGGCATCAATTTTTCGTGCATTTTATTATTTAGGGTAACTAGAGTGGATATACGTAGCATACAGGAAATATTTTATTCATGTATTAAGCAACAACAGGGGCAACTAGACTGACAGATATATACAAGAGTAACTATAGAAGTTCTGGGTAATTTCCCAGCCAGTTTGCGCTTTACCGGATTGTTATTCCTACGATAGAACCGTACTTGTGTGCTACAATATGTACAGTTTTATAGAGAAGGAATGAGGGAATGTACGACGTGGTTTTGATTTGAGGACATATAGGTGTAACAAGTTATGCCTTAAGAGCTGTTGTGTATAAGTGTGTTTGTGTTGTACTAGTGTATTTTAACAGGACTGTCTGGGCCAGCCTGCTTGCCTTAACCAGCAGCAGATTAGCCTTTCAACAGACTTGAGGCAGCGGAAAGCAGTGGCATCAGTGCTGGGTTGGAAGCAGGAAATTGCCTCCGCAATGGATGTCAGGCTGGAGAGCATAGTGGTAGGGCTGATTTTATGTGGTAAGGTGGTTGAGGGGATGCAATGTGGGCGACGGTGGTGATCCAGGACAAGAGTGAGAGTCTTGTCTCTTGGTCTATATCCGCAGCCACCCTTACCATCAGATCACCAGTGGAACTGTGATTTGTTTTCCCAGGAGGGAAACTGAAAGGAGACTGCAGAAACCTACCACACCTCATGTTCATCGTGCGCATCAAAACATGAGTTATACCAGGGAGCTGCTGGTTAGCCTTTGTGTGGATCCGGACCCGAGATGAATGATGGCTACCTCTGAGATGGCCTGTAATTCTCAGATGACCCAAAAAAGGGGCGTGGAATAGTGTTCAACAGATCTGCCTGTTCTCTGTTCAGTGCCAAGAATAACTCGTCTTGAATTGTGGTCCAAGCCATAGTGTTCGATCTCCAGTGAAGAAAACCGGTGCAATTCCATAATTTTCATAACAGTCTTATCCTTGTTTGTGTTGATGGATTCATTACAATACTCTTATGATGTTAGCGTATTGTAAAATAAGCTGTTGTCTTATGAACTGCAACTACAGAAACAGGAACTCCAAGGAGCACTGGAAGGGAAACATCTGAACTTACCCACAGTGCAAAAAGAAGTGGAGGTTTGGTGAATTGCAAGGGAAGTCTTGTAAATTTAAGGGAGTGGCAGGTTCAGTGTAGTCCTGGCCTTTGCCTGTATCTCTTTCCTTTTCTTTTTGCTCAAGTTTGTTTCCTTGTATGGCACATTAATGTTCACTTGTGCAGAATATTTTGATACATGAAATGGAGTGGATGGGGTGGCGAGCTGGGGGATGTAAGGTCATATAATGCATCCCGGCTGTGGCAATAAACTGTCTTTGAATTTAGACTGACTATCACCATACAGTTTTTTCGTATGACTCCACCGATGTGTCCCCAAAACTTCAGCGGTACCAGTACAACACCACATCCGAATTTATGATCCTTAGCGTACCACAACAGCGATACTGAGAATTAGTGTTAAATAAAAGGTGACATGTGAGGGATGCAGAGAAACAGCCCTTTGTTGATGTGAAATGGGTGGGCTAGTGGACCTCATGCATGAGTTTCCTAGCCCATGTTTCAAGTGAAATGCGTTAATGAAAATAAGTATAAGAGGATAATAAATGCTATAATATCAATGTATCTATCTATCTATCTATCTGTCTGTCTGTCTGTCTAGCTACCTAACCATTTCTCTATTTACCTATCTATCTATCCATTTCTCTTGTCTGTCTATATATCTACCTGTCTGTCTGTATGTATGTCTGTGTCTATCACTGTCTATCGATCTATCCATATATCCATCCATCTATCTATCTGTCTAAATATGCATCTATTTATGTATCTATCTATATAGATAAATGAATACAGAGGAAGAAGCGTTGCTATGGAGCCGCCTGAGACCACAGGAATTAGTGGCCT
>NC_136992.1:10004956-10077456 GCF_032717465.1 Coenobita brevimanus | reverse complement strand
CAACCGCTCCTGTCGGGTTTACTCAGCTGCATCCCACCCAACTCCGAAATACTCTACCTTACATCACATGCGAATTCCAACTCTCTCCACCCCATCCAACCCCGCAATTATCTCACTTCATCTCACGCATTCCTGTCATACTCATTCTCGCCTGTCAGTTTTACTTCGCTCCATAGCACCCAACCCCATCCTTAAGCTACTATACTCCTCCCAACCTCTCCGTACTTTAACATACCTTACTTGTGTATTTTACCTCACCCCACCCCACTAAAACCCTCTATATTCTTCCCTACCTCACCCGTCAATTTTCTACCGTTGCACCCCACTTAACCCTGCCATTGCTGTACCCCACCTTCCCCAACTCCACCACACTGTACCCTATCTCACTTGTCAGTTTACCCCACATCATGTCACTTCACCCCTTCTTACTCCACCCTACCTAAGTTCAAATTTACCCCATCACACCCCACCTAACCCTCAAACTATGCCATTCTACCCCACCCAACCTCGCCATTCCCTACCCTGTCTATCTGTCAATTTTATCACATTTCTCGCCACACCGTCCCGCCGACGTCTACTCAACCGTATCTGTCAGTTTTACCCCTTTCCACCACATGCAACCCCGCCAATACCCCACTGCACCTCATCCACCCCTCCATTACCCTACTACACCCCATCCAAAATTGCCGTACGCTACCCTGCCTCCTTTAGCACTTTTACGTACCTCACTCCAACCCACAATTATCACACTACCCCCACCCAACCTCGTTATTACTCCACTCCTATCCACCCAATCCCACCATTACCTCTCACCTGTTAAATTAACTTCACTCCTCTCCGCCCATTCCTCTCATACTGTACATCACAACTCTTGACAGTTTTACCCGATTCCGTTACAACCAACCCCTCCATTACCAGTTCCTCCCTCCCCCAACGAATCCTGCCATACTCCAGCTGTTAATTTTACCTCATTTGAAGCAGCTCAATGCCGCCATTGCCATACTCCACGACATCCAAACCCTGCCAAACTCTGCCTTACCTCGCTTATCACTTTTAACCCACTCCTCCCCACTACCCAATTATTAACCCACTCCACTCCCTCAATCTCTCGTACCTCACCCCGTCAGTATTACTTCCCTCCACCCCTCTCAACCCCGTCATCATCGCAGTCCACCCCACCCAACCTCTCATTATTCCACTTCGCTCCACCCATCCCCATGAAACTCTACCCTACCTCAACTGTCAATTTTACCCCACAGCACACAATTCAACCCCACAATCACCCAAATTCCAATCCATATTGTCGCATCATACTCTTCCTTACCTCATTTGTCAGTTTTACTCAACTCCGCCGTACTCAGCATCATCATTACCCACACCACCCCTCACAAACCCGACAACCTCTACCTTACCTTATCTGTCAGTTTTACCTCTACCTACCCCAGTCAACCATACCACTACCCCACTACTCCTACCTACCGCGCCATTTTCTACTCTTCGAAGCATGTTAATTTTACCCTACACTGCCTTAATGTTGCACGCTAAAATATACCTCATCTGTCAGTCACACCCCACGCCACTCCACCCAAACCCCGTCATTTCCACACTTCACTCTGTCCAACCCTGTTGTACTCTACACAAACTTATGTCAGTTTTAGTTCACTCCTTCCACTCAACAGCGTCATTCTCTACCCTACCCTGCTCCACCATACACAACCTCGTCATTCTCTATTCTACCTCACTTTTTTTTTTTTTTTGCGAAGAAGAAGGAACCAAAGGCCGCGAGCCCGCAATTGTTGTTCCTTCCAAGAGAAAAATAAAATACAAGTAGGTTTTAACCTACTAATCCCGATCAAACCCCGCCATTACCGCACTTCACCTCACCCAGAGAACCATACTCTACCCTCTCTCACCTGTGACTTTAACCTCAGTCCACCCCATCCAACTCCGCCATTACCACACTCCACTACATCGAACTCGACCATACTCTATTTCACCCTACTCAAACCCACCATCCTCTACCTTACCTCAGCGGTCAGTTTTGCCCTAATACAGCCGACACATGCGAGTCACACAGAGTACGTCGTCTGTCAGTTTTACAAACTCCACCACATCGAACCCCACCGTTATGCCATTCCACCCCAACTCAGTTATACTGTAGCCTACCTCACATTCCAATTTTAACCTACTCCACCCTACCCAACCACACCACCTTCCCACTCGAAAACAATCAACCTCATTATACTCTACCATATCTTACCCGTCAATTTCACCTCACTCCACCACACCAACACCTACTGTACAGTTATCCCACTCCACCCCACCCAGTTCCGTCAAACTTAACCGTTCCTCAGCTGCCAACTTTACTTTGCGTACTCCACCCTTCCCAGTCAGTCAATACCCAGCTCCACACATCCAAACCCATCTTTTTCCTTCCTGCCTCACCCGTCAGGTGCAACCCATTCCATGCAACTCAATCTCATGATTCTCTCATTTCATCCCACCACACCCAGTCATACTGTAGCCTATATTATATGCAAATCTTACACGACTCCACCTCACTCCATTCACACTAATCCCTGCCATAATCGACCCCACCTCACTTGTCAGTTTAAGCCCACTCCACCATACCTAACTCCACGATTATTCCACCCCACCCATTCCTTAAATTATCCCATTTCACCCCACTCAGGTGTGTGACAGATGCAACACATCCACAACATGCCTCGTGTTACACCAAACACAAGTCCCCTCCATCTACTCCAACAGCCACCCCACTCACACAAGCAGACATCACAACACAGTCCCAACGCACAAGCACTACACCTACAACACAGACACACGTAGGGAACACACCACCCCGAACACGCATGACCATATTATATGTAAATGTTGATGGCCTCGAAAAAAAAAATCAGAAATAGAACTATCCCTCCAAGACCACGATATATATGAAGTACTCCTACATGAAATGAGACACACACACACACACACACACACACACACACACACACACACACACACACGCACACAGCAGACCCCGAAAATCAAACACTACTCACACATCTGTTCAGACAAAACTGAGGGTCTTGGGGGAGGTCTCATTACATAGAATCACCTACCAATCCTCTACAGAGACACACCACAAACAGCACAATCATATTTAAAGAATGGCACGTTAGAAATACAGTCACTAAGTATCAAGTCTGGCTGCGGTTGATGAGTCAGCTTGGCCAGACAGACCGAGGTTCCTCTACTAGTAATTAAACATCTTCTCTTCTCCAACTTTTCCAAACACACACCATTATCCAGCATCACCCGACCCAACCCCACGATACTCAACCTTACCTTATCTTTCAGTTTAATCTCACTAGACCCCACCCATTCCCACCATGCATCAACCTACCTTACTTGTCACCTGAACTTTACTCTGCTCTTCACCAACCAGTCCCGTCATACGCTACCCTACCTCACCTGCCAGTTTTACCACACTCCTCCCAAACTAGCGCCACCATCATCCCAGTCCACCCAGTCCAACCTAACATCAAATGTTGGTTTTACCCCACCCTATCCCATTCAAGCCCATCCGTGACCCATTCCACCCCACACATAAACACCATACTTTACCCAACCTCACCAGTCTATTTTACCCATTTCCACATCAACCTGTTCAGCCATAATTTTTCCTAACGCACATTAAAGTTTTACCCCCCTACAGCCCACCCATCCGTGTCTTACTGTACCCTACCTCACCTCTTATTTTACCCAACCCTGCCCCAGCCAACCCCACCATTACCCCATTCGACCTGACCCATTACCACTATTACCCTAATCCACCCCACCAAACTCCGCCATTATCCCAATCCAACCCAACAACCCCCTCCATTGATCATTCGATCAATCTGCTCCATTACCTGAGTCCACCCTAACAAACTCAGCATTTACCACAATATACTCAGGTATATCCCACTATTACGTCACTCCAACACACCAGACACCGCATGTACCCCAGTCCACCTCACCAAACTCTGCCTTTACCTAATAGCACCCCACCGAACTCCGCCATTACCCCAGTGCATCCCACCAAACCCCGCCATTACCCCAGTGCACCCCACCAAACCCCCATCATTATTCCCAGTGCATCCTACCTACACGTATACCTTCAGTGATGCCGCAGAGTAGGGTCTCAAGGGTCACTGATTCCAGCATTACGCCCTGAATCAGCATTACGCCCTGAATCAAACACGACTAGGCTGTGTGGCTCTGAGTGAACACCAATGAACAGTGTAGTTTTGCTTGTGTGACCATTATTGTCCACGGCGAACCATATTTATATTATGACATAATGCTAAATGTGAAGCTATTCAAAGAATTCGGACCAAAAACAGTCCATTGCTTACCTAATGGTGCTGGAGAGACGCCTTCACGAAGTATAACCATATAACGGTGCATTGTGCTGCTCATCTGTACAGGCGCTCCTCAACTCTCTCTCTCCCACGAAAGGAGGATGATCGCCTGTAGAAGGGCAGCTTTTGTCTTAAGTCCATCGGGTTTTTCTCCAAATGAACCTGGAGCCACAACAGCAACAACAACAACAACCTTGCAGTTCCTCAGCATCTGGGTCTACGTTGCATCTACCTGTTACACGAAATCAATCACACTTCCATACACTTGACTGTAAATAATTTGAGAGAGAGAGAGAGAGAGAGAGAGAGAGAGAGAGAGAGAGAGAGAGAGAGAGAGAGAGTTGGGATGCAAAAATGAAATAACTCAGGAGAGGGAGGGAATCTGGAGGTAAAGGGGACAAGAAATGCTCGTATATCGTAATACAGTGAAGAGCAGTATGTGATTACATAGGTTTTGGCTATTTAGTAAGTTATAAACACCAGAGAATATGAGACATTCAAATGCCACTGCTTCAGGTGTGTATATAAGGCCTCCACCTGAAAATCTCTGTTACTCTGTCTGAAGGTGTAATGTACTGTACATACAACAGTAGTTAGTGTTGCTACTTTCATTTTTCCTGTAGGTAATAGTATATCTGTCTATCTACTGTATTTATGTATCTATTTATCTATAATTACAGATATGGGTATATTTAATATTCCCGATCATTGCCGTCTTTCCTTATCCCCTCCCCCCCCCACAAAAAAAAAAATCTAGTGAAGTTTTTAATTACTCACATAACCTGTGGTGCGGAGACAAGCTTCGTCAAGAATGCAAGACGCCAAACTCGCACTAACAACTTGACGAGGAGCCTAATTCCATGGCGCAGTCTGGCAGGGAAAGTTAAGACAAATTCTGTCACAGAATATCATCCCTTTCAGCCACAAGCCATCTATTTTGCTAATTTCTTTTAGCTATTAAACAAGCTTATCATCCATTTACGCGATGTAACAATATTTTCCTGTGGCTCTACACTGAGTGACAGTCAAATGGTTTCTTATACCTCAGATCATTCATGCCTTAAATGCCTGGACTGATCATCCCAGACCAGGACTTCTACGATCCTGATGAGGCAACAAGGCTATGACGCTGTTGACATAACTGTAGAGGTAAATTTACTTATGAACATTATATATACCAAACCTATGAATAACTAACATAACCGTGAAAACCAAATTATTTTTTCCTTCTTTGTTAGGATGAGCATCGAAGAATATATTTTTCACGACTAGATTAAGTATTGTGTGTGTGTGTGTGTGTGTGTGTGTGTGTGTGTGTGTGTGTGTGTGTGTGTGTGTGTGTGTGTGTGCGCGTGTAGGGACCCCAGGCTAGGCTATCGTAGTCCAGTACATTTAGCGGTAGATGACCAACTACTTCCCATGGTGGCATTAATTGATCGTAAAAACTTCCTCTTGGAGATACGAACCTTTGCAAGGCCGTAACTCAGAGTGGAGCGTTCTAACCACTACACCACCAGGTTTTTGTAATATCTGTGACTAAACTTCAGTATTATCGATTTATTACGTTTAGGACAGCACTTAAGAAGGAATGGGTTAATGCATACTATTTACTGTATGACTCCTCCAGCTGAAAATACTGTCCTGAGTTAAATAAAATCGTCTGCTTAGTAACAATAAAATGAAAAAGAAGTCATTTCCTGATAGGGTTAAAGTTTTTGCGTAATTCTGAGATGTTGATATTAGTTTCAAGATATTAATGAATTTATGATTAAAACACTCACACACACGCACACACACACGCCCATACCCATGCACTGAAACACTGCTTTGTTAGCAAGGTAGTATTTACAAGGGAGAGAAAAACCTCCCTAAAACACAAGAAAGTTGCCTTTAAGACGTCCAGAGTATTTCTTTGAGCCTACACAGTGGAGCTTTATTATACTCTTTTCACCTTAATTTGGTTCAAGCCTTTGTCCTTTTGCGTCTTGTTTCACGTAGCTTGGTGCAGAATATAATGCTACGGCCTGACATCCTTTCCTCAGCGCTTCTTCGTGACTAGCACCATGTCTTGTGTTGATCTGTTGCTACAGCTCAGCATTCAAGATGGACAGAGGGCAATTTTAGGCCAAGAAGCAGTAAAAATGATATTACACACTCGTCTGTCTATCTGTCTGTCTGTCTGTCTTTTGGTCTGTCTGTCTGTCTTACCGTCGTTCTGAAATTCATGTTATACTTTCATTACAATCCTGAATGTCCCATCCCTACTCAGTGAGGACCACGTGTACTTCTCGGCGTGGGACGGGATATGGGTGTATGAAAATAAAGATTCCAACATGGGCAACCTTAAGAGACTACCGGGGGAACTGCTGACCGCCATGCTATCCCAGGTGAGGCCAGGTCGGATTACAAGAGATTAAGATAGATTAGCTTGGGCTAGGTTAGCTCTGATCAGGTTAAGTTAGATTAGGTTGGGTTAAGTTAGCTTAGGCCAAGTTAAGCTAGGTTATGTTGGATCGGGTTAGCTTAGCTTAAATCATGTTAAGTAAGATTAGATTGGGTTAGGTTAGCTTAAATCAAGTTAGATTAAGTTGGGTTACGTTAGCTTAGATCAAGTTATGTTGCACTGGGTTAGTTAGGTAAGGTTTCGTGGTTCGTAATGGTGTTGATGTAAAGTTAGTGACTCTGAAGCTCGTACTAGGATTGATAGACGGCTGAGTGGGAGGTCAATCATCACTTGGAGAGAGAGAAAGCTGTGTGTAATGGTCTTCATAGTTGTTAAGGGCCTGGGGTTATGAGAAGTGTCAAAACAAAAATTGTGGAGATGGGAAGGAAACAGGTGAATGTTGAGGGATGAAGTAAGTACTTGCAAATGTAATATTATGCAGGTGATGCTGGATCTTAGTTAGCACTGTTACATAGCCTATGATTTCATCATCCTTTGTATAATTATAACGTACAGTATGCTGCATATTTGATCACGATTCGCCTCGTGGCTTCCATAGTGACCAAGCTTCCGTGTTCTACCTCACTCCCCCCTTCTCTCCTTATAGTAGAGTAATTCGTTCTTTCTATTATTCAGAGCAGGAGTGTCAACTCTTTGTCCCCTATGGCTTCATTTGCGCATCCTTCTTACAAGTTGTATCAAGCTCTGCCGGCCCCTATATAATGAGCTCAGTCTCTGCATTAATTGCCACTTAGATCTACTCCTCATTTTGTTCACATCTCTGTCCTCCCCTGTACAGTTGTTATTATTTTTGTGAGTGCTCAGGAAGTCTCCAACCATCTAGCTGCTGTGTAATTTGAGTATAAGTGTTATTCCATTTTTTCTTGTACTGTATGGCATAAGCTGTTAATTCGTAGGCCTGGTGAGGTTTTTGTGACTCATGTGGAGTTTTTGATGTCAGCCATCATTAATAATATTTTGTATCTGTAATAATATATCTTGCATTAACTGAGCATTATCCGGTTTTCTCATTTTATCAGGGCTGACTTAGATAAATTTACTCTCGCTAATTTCGTGCTAATAGAGGCTATTGCAGTTAACCATATATTTAACCTGTTTTTTGCCATTACATTATCCTTATGAGTCCTGAATGTTTAGTTGTTAGTTTGAGCATTAAACTTTAACTTGTAATTTTACCTAACTCTTTTGTTTTGAACCTGGACCTTTACGGGACAGTAGCGATTTAGTGTTCTCACTTGAAGTGTTCATTATCTCTCTCTGTTCCGTAACAGCACTCACAGGCTCTGATGTGCTGCTAATGTAATGTTATGCAGGTGATGCTGGGTGTTTGTTAGCACTCACAGGTTCTAATGTGCTGCTAATGTAATGTTATGCATGTGATGCTAGGTCTTTGTTAGCACTCACAGGCTCTGATGTGCTGCTAATGTAATGTTATGCAGGTGATGCTGCGTGTCTGTTAGCACTCACAGGTTCTAATGTGCTGCTAATGTAATGTTATGCAGGTGATGTTGGGTCTTTGTTAGCACTCACAGGTTCTGACATGCTGCTAATGTAATGTATGCAGATGATGATGTACTGCATGTTAACACTCTCAGGTTCTTGTGACTCACTCACAACTTAATAAAATCATCTGGCGGTTCCCAGAATGGAAAGCTAGAGATGTCCCGACCGTGACAGAGTTAATGGCAGGCACGGATTTGGGGGAGGGAGAGGGGGAGGGGTACGCCTCCTCCTGTTTTCCGCAAACATTAATATTTTTAAAGTTATGGGTATGAATATAAAAGTAGCAAATATTTCATTTCACTTGAATTTATCTAGATAATCGTATTGCTGTTATTAAGGTATGTAAAAATTAGGGGCATTTTTTGGGGTAGTTTAAATGCATTAACTGGTATGGATGTAAGGAATTCCCCCTCCTCTATTCCAGAGGGCAGAATCTGGTTCTGAATGGTACATGTACTGACACTCTCAGGCACCTACAGCTCACTTTAAGGTGTTTACAATGAAAAGAAAAATTAAATATTCAGCTGCTGGTGGGTCATAGGAACCTAGGTATAAATACTGGTATCATTAACTCTCTCATGGTCAGGACAGTCAAGTATTTTTCGTTTGGGAGTGAGACTCTGGTGTGGCGTGAATGTCAAAAGTAAAGAATTTTCTGTCACGCATAAAGTTTTCAAGCGAAGTGTTTTGGTCATCAGGCACAGAGCGTTGCCATGCAGTACCTGAGAGAACACCACCACAGGAGGGATTACACCGTCGACAACTGCCAGGACATCAGGTAGGCTAAGAGTGGTCAGAGCACTGCACTGACATCAGGTAAAGGTGATTTGAGAGCTACTTGGACATTAGGTTAAGGGCGATCCCAGAGGAAGTCAAGTAAGAGTGATCCCAGAGCTACTTGGACACCAGACTAAGAGCGATCCCAGAGCTGCTTGGATGCCAAGTCAGTGCGATCCCAGAGCTGCTTGGACGTCAGATAAGAGTGAACAGAGAACTACACTGACATCAGGTAAGACTGGCCAAGGAATTACATGGACATCATGTAAGAGTGACGACCATCATCTATGTTAACCTCTAAACAACTTCATTCGAGAGGTTAAGGTGCTGGAGCGGGACACCTTCATGTGGTGGCACCAACATGACCAGGCAGCTCAATTACCTCTTTATAAAAACGTCTTGTAACTACTTCCTTGTCTCAAGAAACAAGTATCGTTCTATAGAATTTACTAGTGTATCTCGTCTGTCATTTACCATTCCTTCTATAAACAGTCCTACACATGTTTTACCAGCCACATTCTTACCTACGTTGACATTAAAGTCTTCAATCAGCAATGTATATTTAGACCGTCTTGTTCCATTACCTGATTGATTTCATCATAAAATGTTTAAGTTTCTTCGTCTGAGCTTTGTGAAGTTTATCAATCCTTTCACGTTCACCCTGTTAGTTTTCTGGAGATGGAATCCAAATACTTGTTTGCACCGCTTGGTAAATATTTTCATTCTTGGCCAGTTTCACTCTCTAAAAGTTGCTTCATTACCATTCACCGTACCTCAGTGGCCCCCTAAATATTTACTCTGTTATAAACTCAAAAAAAAAAAAAAGTATTGTATATTATATTCTCAGCTACGTAGGTCCAGACTTTGCTCATGCTGCATAGGCTACTACCTATGATCTTGCGTTCAAGTCAAATTTATGAACTTTTAATTGATGGTTTCAGATTTTGATACAATTTAAAGTGGAAACATGGAATTTGATATGAACCTGACAGTATCAGCTGAGTCAACAGCTTCTGGTGTCTCTCCTGTGACCTTGGGAAGGAGCTGAGAACTGGTGACAGTTTCGTTTTGTGCCATGCATGTCCTGCCCTGATGTGTTAGAATGTAATTCGAATTCCTTGAAAGCAATTCAAATGAATTTGTCACAACTTCTGTGTTGCCGAAAAGTGGATCTTCAAAATATTTCCCACGAGATCTGCAATAAATTCCATGAAGGGGTTCATGAATCTGGCCACCCAGGCGAGTGTGTCTGATTTAATGTTGACTTTCACTACGTTGCCAGCTGTTTTCTGATCCTAAGAAGTCTATTCCACAAATTGGTAAACATATCAGTGAGTTTATTATAACGTGACAGCTCAGTTCATCCCTGCAGGTACCGCCAATTACCGACTATTGGTGTGGAGGTGGACGTGTTGTGCCGCGGGTCTTCCTCACTGCAGGTTGATCGTGTCACCCTAGTACTGCCACAGGCCAAACCCCACATTGCCTTCCACACACGTCCCACTGCTACAGCAGCTGCCACTGCCAAAGCTGCTGCTGCCATCAACATTGTCCTGCCACTAACGGGTCGCAGGGAAACCTTCCAGCAGTTCCTGGCCGACCTACAGGAGGCAATGGCGCCACAGGCAGATCTGCAGCTTGGCCTGACTGTCGTGTACATTGAGGATGGAGGAAGCGAGGCAGCAAGAGCCGCGCTGGAGGTAGCCACAGCTGCCATCCCTCGCCTCCACACTGACTTCCTGCTGCTGCCACCACAGAAGTTCTCACGTGCGCGTGCACTGAAGGTTGGAGTGGAGCAGAGCAACATCACAGCCCCGGTGGTGTTCCTATGTGACGCTGACGTCATGTTCACCAACACCTTCCTCACACGCTGCCTCGCCACGCCAGTCAGGGGATCACAGGTGGGTGGCAGGTGGTGTCAGGTATGTCAAGTGTGTGTTGCAGGTGTAGATGCAGGTTAGGTGCAAATGAGTGTAGGAGTGTCAAGCAAATCAAAGTTCGTCACAGGTTTGCTTCAGGTGTTAGTATGTGTCAAGTGTGAACCAGCTGTGTCACAGGTGGGTCAGGTATATTACAGGTGTGGCAGGGAAGCCAGATGTATGTAAATGTTACAGCTGTGTCACAAGTGTGTCAGGGGTAACAGGTGTGTTAGGGCTGTCAGTGGGGCACGCGTGTGTCGTGGATGCACAGGTATGTCTAGGGTCAAACTTGATTGGACATCTCATTTATTGGATCCCTCGATATAGTGGCTTTAGTGGAATGCTGCCACCCTCACCAACACGCATCAGGGATTGTGGGCATGATAACTTGGTCAGTAAAGCAATTTCTTCATGCAGTTTTGCACATACAATTGGCCTGTGGTAAAGACCAAGCCTAGATTTTCAAGTTTCTCGATTCACCCTTCCCACCCAACTTCAAAGCTAATCACAGAGTGCCTCAGAATCTAGGAGGCGTTTTGTCTTACATCTTCATGCACACAGAAGTCTTATGCAGAGGACAAGCCTACTGGTTTTCAAGGTGTTCGGTGTCCCTCGCCCAACCCACAACAACCCGAACGCATGGCACGTAGTCGATGCTGTATCTTATTAGTCAGGTCACCTTATGTTGTTTTGCTTTATAGCTAGGATTATGGCGAAGGTCATGTGTTGTAATATTCAGCTTCAAAGTCAGTACCACCCCCCAGTATTCCACACTTCCCCAAACTGTCATAGATTGTGATTGCCATACCTTTTTTATTAGATTTTCTTTTGCTGCGTTACCTCACATGCATAATAAGACTGTGATACAAATATGACAAGGGAATTATCTTTAAAAAAAAAAGAAAAGGGAGGGGGGGCGTCCGAGGAGGAAACAGGTGAAGGTCAACCCTCGTCAACCACACCTCATTGTCCCAAGCCGGTATTTGTCAGTTACATACATCAAAGCTCATATGTTTCAACAATGCCCTCCATCACATTAGTAGATTCTGTCTCTCGGTAAGTAGACCATTTCTGTATCTTTAGTTTAATACACAAAGTTGGCCAAGGCAAAATGATGCCAGTTCAATTGATTTTTCACTTTTACTGCAGCCTCTCACCTTTACACACACACACACACACACACACACACACACACACACACACACACACACACACCATTTGTACACCATGCACCAGGTTATGTGCTGTGTTAATATCACTTTACGAAACAAACTGCAAATTCTTAATTAACTTGCTGTCAAGAAAATTTAGGACACACGTGCACATTTGTGTTGCTTGTGATCTCGTACAGCAGTAGGAAAGAGCCATTCAGTTATAGTGCCTTGGTGGTATATTTCTATTACAAAATATTCATCACTTATGATACCTAACAAAATGTGGTATTTAGACGTAAAGAATATTGCACAACAAACTCTATGGTATCTCCTACAAAAATCAAACGCATTATATATATATATATATATATATATATATATATATATATATATATATATATATATATATATATATATATAGATAGATAGATAGATAGATAGATAGATAAATAAATAGATAGATAGATAGATAGATACAGATATAGATATATAAGAGAGAGAGAGAGTCAACCCCCTATCAAATCCTCCTTTCTAGGTGTACTTCCCCGTGGCCTTCTCCCAGTACAACCCTACCCTGCTCAACCCCCTGGGCGGCACCCTCAAATACCCTCAGGCCAAAAGCTGGCTGGAGGAACCCTACCTGGACGACAACTTCGGCTTCTGGCGCCTGTGGGGCCATGGTGGGGCGCCATCAGACGATTTGTTCATGATTCTCTTTACCTGAGTAAAACCGTCTGTGGCATACTATGAGACTTCACAGGTACCGTACACCTTACATATAACTACATCATACAATGCCGTACCATACACACACACACACACACACACACACACACACACACACAGGAACTCTTCCAACCCCTGCATACCAATCGTTCAGTTCACATCTGCTTCCCCACGCAGGAATGGTGTGCATCTACAAGTCAGACTTCGTGCGAATAGACGGCTTCAACCCCAACCAGACCCAGTGGGGAGGAGAGGACGTAACCTTCCTTAAGGTTACCGCTCGCATGGGCTACAAGATTGTTAGGTAAGGTGGTGTGTGGGGTTGATTAGTGGTTCTTAAGACGGTTACGTGTTTTAACATCGGACCTCACCAGGCAAGAGCTGGTGTTAGGTTTTGACAGGTGTGTGTGTGTGTGTGTGTGTGTGTGTGTGTGTGTGTGTGTGTGTGTGTGTGAACATATCAACTTAGTCTCACCCGATTTTAACCATACATGATAGAAGATCTGAGTGTCAACAAATCTAATGAATCTGTCTTATTTTAGAGCAATAGATTAAAAGTCAGTCAGATGGCTACGTGAAAGTCAGAGCTGGCATAATCAGCTTCAACAGTTTTGCCCATTTCAGATCAGGCTTGGAGTACGATTTGATGGAAAGGCAAGAATGACGTTATTCAATTTTTAAATCAATCAGTCAAAGGTCATGTATTTGTGAGAGTAAACGCTGAAAAGATGATGGTAGTAATGGTGAGGAGGAGGAAGAAGAAGAAGGAGAAGAGTTTATGATGATGATGATGATGGTGACTATGATGATGACTGAGAGTCGGTTAGGGTGATGCTGCTACTGCTGCTGATGTTCATGGAACGGTTGAGGTATGACATTGAAGATGATAGTGATGATGACGGTGATGATGATAATGATGATGATGATGATGGTAACCTTTGGTAATCACCTGCAGATCTCTGGACTACGGGCTCTTCCACCGCTACCACCCCAAGAACTGCTCAGCGGTGGGGCAAGGCCATATGATGGCGTGTTTAAGGGTACGTGCTCTGTGTGTGTGTGTGTGTGTGTGTGTGTGTGTGTGTGTGAGTTCATTCTCTCACCTTGAGGATGCCATTTATAAATTTTTATTCATTTTAGTCCAGTCAAAATAGCCTCTCCCCGGGCTCCTGCTCTCATAATTTCGTGGGTAATATAGGAACGGACAATGAATGGTTTGTTTGATGTTTCAGAACTGTATCTAGCTTAGGATAAACTGCCAAGCTGGTTACGTGCAGTCAAATACTAAAGTCCGTTCGCCTCCCGTGCCTCTTTCTCATTACTGGATTCACAGATGCTTGAATGTGACGTAGTGGATAAGGCGTATATTATCAACCACCGATGAATGATAATGTGCACCTCACTTCACTACGTCACAGTCAAGCGTCTATGAATCCAGCGATGAAATAGAGACAGGAGAGGTGAACGGGAAGCCTTCACCAACTCCTTCATTGTTTGAGGGCCTTTCCTAAACAACACAAAATCGTCTGCTTCAAGCAAGAATCAAACTACCGACTTTAATTCACTTAAGGCTAAGGGCTGGAGGGGCTGCATATCCGAGGGTAACTGGCGTTTTTGCTCACATAATGCTACTCAGGGATGGGTGAGACTGATTACCCTCTCTTTAAAAAAAATGGATGATGACTGGCAGACCTTTCATTGTTTGAGTTATGAAATGAAGCGCAGTGGTGTAATCAACTCGGCACTTCTCAAAACAAATTCATAAATAAATAAAGTTAGTTTATATATATATCCTGATAAAAAAGAAAAAAAAAATGGGAGTGTTTTTGAGAATGACGGATTTGGAAGACGGGAATCAGTACTTCACAATAACAACCCAGCAGCGAGTCAGACACAAATACGCCAGCTGACTGGATGGCCGGAGGACAATTACACTTTTTGGTAGTTCCTTTACCATAACTTGGAGCAGGTTTTCGACATTTTGCATCTATTATCCGTAGCTCGATGCCAAATGAGAGCTCTATATCCTTTTCATAGCACTTCTTTGCTACTACCACTGTGTTTGTGTTGATCTTCCTGTACCAGCTCCGCATCTAAAAGAGAAAGTAGTTTTGATGAAGTTAAAAAGAAAAGAGTATAGTGCGATAGGCCAGGTAGCATTCAAAGCTCAACAGCGCGAAGCCTACACGTGATAGCGCTGTGCAAACTGGGTGGAGCAAGGCAGTTGCGGTGTCCACCAGGGAGCCAAATCTTCTCATTTTTTCCTTGCAACTAGCCGAACGAAGGACCCTGGTCCGACCCTGGTGAGGCCATGTCTACCATAATAGGGCTTCGGTTCCCTACGCGGTGTATGTACTGATCTGTCCCTGTAGTATGACTCCCCAGAAACAGTTGCATGCTTGTGGTAAACGGATCTGACGGGCCACACAGACTGGTGTTAAGCTACAACAATGAAAACAACAGCAACTCAATGTCAGCTGTGTGATATAGGTACTGACTGATTGGCTGGCGGGAGGACAGTTACCGTCACTGATTCATTTCCTAATCAGACACTCACAAATCTCCAATAAACCCAAGTCGCCTGCCCACAGTTTGCGGCGAGTAAATAAAACACTTTCGCCGGATTAGTACAGATATAATTAACCAGCTTCATAAATCGCAGTAGTGGTAATACACCCAAACTGCCTGGCGTGTAGTGCTGGAATGTGGCCGGGGATTAATGAACTGTTTTATTTGCGGTAGGTGGAGGCGCTCACCATCCACTCATTCGATGTAGTGCTGCTCTCGGATGTCTGCCCTTTCCTCTCCTCCCTCTTTTCCTTACTTCCTCTTCTGTCTTTCTTTACTTCATTCTTTCCTCGTCCTTTTGCCCACGGGTGACTTTACACTCCCTCTTTTGTCTTTCTTTCCTTCATTCTTTCCTGTTCCTTTTGCCTATGGGTGACTCTACACTGAGTGGCACGCCGAATGGTTTTCTGTACACCAGGAAACCGTTTACTATGCTGGGTGGTAACCATATAACTAAATCATGGCGTCTGGTGGCTTAGTGGGTAATTGCGGCGCTCCAATCGGATTGAGCCGGTGAAGGTTTATATCCAAGGGGTGGTTGGGGTTATTGCTCACGGTATGCCACTCAGGGATGAGTGAGGCTGGTCACTCATCTTAAATGTCAGGACCAACTTGCCTCGCCCCGGGCTTCTACGCCCCTCATGGGACAACATAGGATTGGATGATGGATGGATGGATTATTACCGATGAATCAAAGAATGATATTCCTGCTGATGCCAGATGATTATATTCACTGAGGGAAAATTATGGCAGTTAATTGGTCAATAACTATCTTGACTTACTAATTACAGGCAGGACACGGTACTTAAGTATTCTGTTTAGGCGATCACTACATAATTATGTTCAGCATATGTTTGGCTACACACTCCTAGCCCTCTTCTGTCTAACTTTCTAATTCGAGTTAACTGACATTATTAGTCCTTCATTTTCACAACAGGAATACTGAAGAACAATCTTCCTCAGTCTGTCTTTCCTACTGCCTATGACCTCCACAGTGTTTCCGGGCATCTCGAAACGAACGAATTTTCTTCTGGCATTTTTTTTAAAGAGATCGTTTGCAGGCTTTCAGATTCCGGTTACTTCTAATTAGCATAGAGAAAACAAAAATAGGGAATTTAACCTAGTGCCATTATTATTATTATTATTATTATTACTATTATTATTATTATTATTATTCGTATTGTCATTCCCCTGCCTACAACCTTCAATCATTTAGCCCCACCAACCCGGTGATATATATTTTATTTTAATCACGCTACCGACAGACGAGTTAATGGAACTTATAACAGCCACCCATAGCAGCAAGACAATTAACGAATTCTATATAAATGAAGGCTATAATTAATCCCTAAATTAACTCCATCGCCACCATCGACGCCCTGACCTCAACCCTCCAGTACCAGCATTTTGTGGAGTGACCATTTCCCCGAACTGGAGGTTCTTTGTTGCAGTGTTCAGTATAAATGATCAGTATCTGTATCACTCAGTATTATACATAACGGTATAATTACCAGCCGAGATAGCGAAGCTGGTATTAGTTTTCGGTTTGTTTGTGTGTGTGTGTGTGTGTGTGTGTGTGTGTATGTGTGTGTGTCTTAGCACTATAACTTCGCAACCGCTCAAGATATCATCACAAAAATTTACAGGTGTGTAGTTGGAAGAAAAAGTGATCACGAGTTCGAAATTGGTGAAAGTAGGTCAAGGGTTGCCTGTTACCACGACAACTTCGCAACCGCTCAAGATATCACATAATTTTGCAGGTGTGTAGTAGGGATGAAAAGCTCCGAGTTCGAAATTAGTGAAAGTAAGTCAAGGTAAAGGTTATATTCCGACCCGCGCTAGAGATGTATCGGCTCGCGGCTGGTGTGATTCCTCCCTTGGGGGAGCCTAAAGTTATATTTACTCTCATGTAGGCAAAGCAATAAATAAAAGTAATGCAGGGCCGTGAACAATAGGAAGGAATGATCGATAAATATATGGCAGAAAGTGAAAGATAATGAGAGAGAGAGAGAGAGAGAGAGAGAGAGTACCTTTCAAAGACTATCTATCTATCTATTGCCAGACGCCTCAATCCCGTTTGGGGTGGACACAAACAAATTGCCTCCACGTCGCCCTGTCCCCCTCCATTTCACTGCCCTGCTCCCAACTCGCACCCCCCTTTCTCATATACCTCTCCACCCCATCCCTCCATCTCATCCTCGGCCTCCCCCTCCCTCTTCCCCCCTCCACCTCACTCACATACACTCTCTTCGTCAGTCTCTCACCCTCCATCCTCTCCACATGGCCAAACCACCTCAGTGTGTTCCTCATAACGCTTCCTATCACATCCACATCCACACCACAACGCTCTTTTATATCCTCATTCGTCAGCCTGTCTCTCCATGTGACTCCACAGGCTCCTCTTAAATAACTCATTTCCACTGCCCTCACTCTTGACTTGTGTCCTTCCAACAACGTCCAAGCTTCACTTCCATAGGTTAGAGTTGGTATCACAATACTGTCATGTAGTAACTTTTTCACTTCCATGCTCACTTCCCTGTTTCTTATCACTGCTTTCAAGGAACGAGCAACTTTTCTTCATTGTTGTACCCTTTCAAGCACTTCACTCTCCAAACCTCCATCCTTACTCATCACACTACCCAAGTACTTAAACGTACTCACATTTTCCAGTTCCTCACCATCCAACCTCGCTGTACATTCACTGACTTCACCTTTCTCAAAGACCATCACTTTACTCTTCCCTACATTCACCTTTAAATTCCGTTTCTTACACGCTCTCCCAAACTCATCCACCAAGCCTTGCAGCTCTCCTTCGTCTTCACTCAACAACACAGTATCATCTGCAAACAACAGTACAGGGAGTTTCCAAACACTATCCTCTCTCACCAGGGCCAATCCAACATCCATTACCCTACCTTGTACCTCTTTTATTGCCCCATCCATTTACAGATTGAACAACCATGGAGACATGACACATCCCTGTTTCAACCCAACTTTCAAAAAGAAAAATTCACTTAGTTCACCATCTACACTCACTGCAGCCTTAGCACCATCATACATACTCTTCACAGCATTCAACAATTTCCCATCTACTCCATATATTCTTAATACTTTCCACAATCCTTGTCTATCCACCCTGTCATATGCTTTCTCCAAATCCATGAAAGCCGCATACAACTTCTTTCCCTTCTCTAGAAACTTTTCCACTAAACATCTAAGAATGAATATCTGATCTACACAACCTCTTCCCTTCCTAAAGCCTCCCTGTTCTTCTCCAACTAATTTCTCTGTTCTTTCTCTAACTCTGTCAATAAGTATCCTACCATACACTTTTCCTATTATACTAAGAAGACAAATGCCCCTATGATTACCACACACTTCTTTTTCTCCTTTTCCTTTGTACAAGGGAATAATTATACCTGACTTCCAATCCTCCGGTACTCTACCTTCCTCCCAGGCCAATCTGCACATCTTCCACATCCATTCTACTACTATCTCTCCCCCATGCTTCAGCATTTCACCACACACTCCATCAATTCCTGGGGCTTTCCCCAATTTAACTTTCTTCATTGCTTCCACAACTTCTACCTTACTGATTTCTTCCTGTCTTCTCACCTCCCTCCTTCTCCCAGCCATTCCCCAGCCACTTATACTCGCATTACTTCCATCCTGTATGTTCAACAATTCCTTAAAGTGTTCTCTCCATTTGCTCACTTTTTCTCCTTTCTCCACTAGTAATCTACCATTTTTATCTTTCACTCCCCTGCTAACCTCACTTCCACCCTGTCTTACTCTCTACACCTCTTTCCAGAACATTTTCTTACAGTCCCTCCACTTTACACTCAAATACCTTCCAAATTCCTCATCCACTCTCTTCTTACTCTCTCTTACTAATCTTTTCACATCTCTCTTTCTTTTTACATATAACTCTCTCCTCCGCTTCTCAACTTCTTCCACGCCCCTATTTCTCATCCATTCATTGTATGCTTTCTTGTTTTGTGCCACAGCCTGTCTCACCTCTTCAGTCCACCACGCTGTTCCTTGCACCCCCCTCCGTCTTCTCTTCCTCCCACACAGCACATCACATGCTGCACATATTTCTTCTGTAAATATCCTGCACACATCTTCCACGTCCCCCATCTGCTCCAATTCATATTTGCCCAATCGTTCTTCCACTTCTCTCTTATACTCTGCCTTTTTCTCATCCTCTTGTAACCTTTCCACTCTCCTTGCAACTACTCCTTCCTCTCGTCTTTCCCTTCTTCTATTCCTCCATCTTACTTGCATCCTAATTCTGGCCACCACCAAGTAGTGGTCAGAAAGTCCACTCCCCCAACCTCTATAAGCTTTTGCATCCATTACACATCTGCTCATCCTTTCATCCACACACACATAATCAATCATTGCCTTTCTTTCATTCAGTTCACCACCCACCCTTCTCATCACTCGCCATGTATACCTGTGGATCATTTTGTGCCTGAAGAGGGTATTGGCTATCACCAACCCCCTCCCAGCACAAATGTCCACTAACGCACTGCCATTCTCATCTATCTCAGCAGGCACACCCCACTCACCAACTATTCCATCCACCTTCACATTACCAACTTTACCATTCATATCACCAATCAAAAACACTCTCTCATTCCTTCCAAACTTTTCCATGCACACTTCTACATTTGTCCAGAACTCTTCTCTCACTCTTCTAGCACGATCTTGCGTTGGCGCATACACACACACACAATCGCCCACATTTGTATTCCAACTTTCAACTTTACCCACACAATCCTTGACCCAACTGATCCATACTGTCTTATGCTCCTCTTCCATCTTTTACCCACAACTATACATACTCCTTCCTTTGCCCTCTCATTCTCACCTACTCCTGCACATATACCCCATCCATTCTCCCATTCTCTCACACTTTCTCTTCCCCATTTTGTTTCAGTTATTCCACATACATCCACTTTCGCACCCTCAAGCACCTGGACAATCTCTCTCTCTCCGACATAACAAAGCAGCTACTACAATTGTCTGAAGAAACGCCTAACGCTCAGAGTACACCTAATAACACCTCAACATTATTACTTACCCGCTGAATTATCCATGAGCAATCAAAGTAAAATTAACAACACAACGAGAATACACTGGTGACGCTTGAAAGCTGTGTGTGTGTGTGTGAGAGAGAGAGAGAGAGAGAGAGAGAGAGAGAGAGAGAGAGAGATAGTGTCACAAGCGCACTCCGTGTCCTTTGCCTCACTACAGCGTGGAATCGAATACTGTTCCTTTTCGCTTCCTCGAAGCAGTGTCAGAACCGATGAAGAGACGAGAAGTTGACCACCTGACTTTCAGTTTCATGATTTGTTGTTACTGATTAGTTGTTGGTTAGTTAATATTTTATTACAGTACAAATAGTCGAAAGCGAGTTACAGCATCTTTTAACTGTCTTGAAAGTGTTACAACTAATGAATCAATAACATGACTACCCCTCTGAATGTTAACGCCTTCATGACGACCGAAAGTTTAACGATTTTATTCAATCTTCTCCCAGACAGTTATATTTATCTTAACAACTGCCTTCAATCGACCATGGATTATCAAAACTACACATCCGATGATGACATAAATCTTAACTCTTTTAGTGTCGTTTCCTACAGACAACTTCACAGTAGTTATCTTCAGAGAAGCCTTTCAACGCCAAAGGGTTTATGATAAAGCTTGTCAATATTTCTGTAGGTTTAGATTTCCTTTGCAGGTCTGGGGCTGTGATCAAATGAGTCAGTACCCCAACCCTGTCAGCTATGACTGACTGGCTTTGCAAGATCTCTCCAGGCTCTGACATCTATTACTCTTCTGGGACTGTAGGTCAATGGAGCCAGATTTTGTGCAGGCTGATATTGTTACACTGATCATTAACAACCAGGTGTGTTGAAATGTTGCTTCATTAATAACAAAGATGTGTAATAAGCTTATTGGTTAGGCATCAAGAATAGGCTACAAGTGTTATGATGTAATGGAGACGGTGCAGTAAATTCCGTGTTGGGAATATAGAATTACAGTACAGTGTATACTGATACACACACACACACACACACACACAAACACACACACACACACACACACATATATATATATATATATATATATATATATATATATATATATATATATATATATATATATATATATATATAAATCAATATCTATGTATCTATCTATCTATCTATCTAAATCAATATCTATGTATCTATCTATCTATCTATCTATCTATCTATATATATATATATATATATATATATATATATATATATATATCTGTATCTATCTATCTATCTATCTGTCTATCTGTCTACATATATATATTCATTCATTTATTTATTTATTTATTTATTTATCTGTTAATAATGAACCAATTTAAGTCAAATTTGTCACCTACTTTCTTCACTTCATTGCAATTTATCCACAGTTATATTAAATTTTGATAACGATGTCCTTCAGCGTTTAAACAGAACTGAACCCGATTTTCCAAACCAGCAACTTTCCTTTGCAAGTTGTCCACTGGGATGGCTACATCTCCCTAACAAACTTTTTTTTTTACCTGACGAAGTGTGCCTGGCTTATTTTTAAATCTTGTTACTTGAAGGAAGAAATATGTCTTGAGTAAAATAAGAATAATAACTTCATTTGTATTTATCGAGTACGGCCTAATCATTGCCTCAGTGCAGATGACCGACTGACGTCCACTCACAGCTGTTTTGGTGAAAGAACAAAATTTCATTTTAGCAAACTGCTCTGTTACTTAAATGTTGGAAAATTTCTCCTTTTCATGTGATTGAAACAGACTGATGTTTGTTCCACTTTAATCCAGACATCAGTTAAGGATATTTAATGTTATTCTTGAGCCTCAAAGGTGTGAAAGCTGTGTGTGTGTGTGTGTGTGTGTGTGTGTGTGTGTGTGTGTGTGTGTGTGTGTGTGTGTGTGTGTGTGTGTGTGTGTGTGTGTGTGTGTATTGTATATGGGGGACCCAACGCTTGTCTCATTCCTATATTAATACTGAATCATCATCCAGAAATCCACCTACTCTTATACATGCTTTATTATTATCATAACAACTCCAGTTATACCTTAAAAAATCTGAACTCGAGTCCACTTCGGGGCAAATAAAGACAGCTCATTATACCACACACGCTGAACCAAACCCAGCCTAATATGAATCCTCCTGTTTTTCTATCTATGTCTTTGAAAGTATACCAGCCTGATCTAATTTAGCCCAATTTTGTCGAACTTTACTTAACCTAATTTCACCTTGTCCCTCCCCTGCCCATCAGGTCAAGGCTATTCACGAAGCCTCCAGCCTGACCCTGGGTATGTGGCAGGTCAGAAATGAGGTCAACACGACGGCTTTGTGCAGCACTCTGACGACGAAGTCACACAAGCGAGTAAAGGAGATGATGGTAAATAAAACGGCCAGGCATTCGGGGAGAGGAATGAAGAGGTTGGAGAGAAGGAGGAAGAATTGGCGAGGAAGAGGAGATGGAGGTGGCAGCTTGTGGTCTAATGTGGTGTATTTACAGATAGCGTTGCTGTTGATGATTACTTTTAATATAATTCTCCTAATTTCCTTATGTAACTATCGGCACGAGAGGCGGTTTAGATAAAAGTAAAGGAAGTACACAGAATTACTGTACTGGACATTGTTTAGTAAAGAAAATTCCAAAGGATCTGTGTTGTAGGAAATGTAGGAAAGGGAAGGTGTTGTAGGGAGAGGTGTGGTAGATTGATGTGTGTGTGTGTGTGTGTGTGTGTGTGTGTGTGTGTGTGTGTGTGTGTGTGTGTGTGTGTGTGTGTGTGCCATTAATATATACATTTATACAAAATTTACATAGTACAATATGATAGTGACTGTCTGTCAAGACAGAAGCTCCCTGACAGACAGATATATCAGTTCAATGTAAATGCTTTCAGCATACCTGTACTTCTAAGTAACCTTAACTTTATAAAGAATTCTATAACTAATAAAAGTCTAATATCTAAAGGTATTTGTGAAAGTGATTACCTAGGAGATATACAATACAATGTTATGAAAAGTATTAACAAAAATATTTACATTCAGATTTATAACCTAGGAGGTATACAACACAATGTTATGAGAAGTATTAACAAAAACTATTTACATTCAACTTTATAAGATGGATTATGTGGTAACAATCAAAATGAATAGCAACTGATTTTACAGAGCCATACATAAATGTGAAATAGAGCTGTTAAGAATTCTGAAGTATATAATTTTTAAATTCCCTTTTAAATATTAAAAGATTGTTTATTTTAACAAGAACCTTTTTATTTGGTGGTACACTGTTAAATAATTTAGGGCCAAAACATGATATACTATTTTTATATAGTGTTGTTCTGAATTGTGGACAAATTAAATCTACATTATTGCTTCTTGTCTGGTGAAAGTTATCAACAAATTTAAATATTTCATTTCCTACATAATTTGTAAGCATTTTATAAATCAATAATAATGAAAAATATTTAAGTACTGAATCAAATTTTAAAATTTTCATTAAAGAAATAGTTTCGTTTACTGATTCAAACATACCTAAGACAAAAATACATCTGAAAACTATCTTCTGTGCTCTTGTTACCTTTCTCTATGAATGATGCCCATGTACAGTCAACAAGAGTTCCACCTGGCTACCTAGTCGCGGGATATGGCTAACTTGGCAACAGCGCGTGTGTGTGTGTTCGTGTGTACATGCCCGAGAATTTTTCGAATCATCAAGCTTCATCCTCTTTGCCGTATTATTTTATTATGTGGTCATTGTATTATGCTGTGATATTGGCTAATACATACTGTGTGATTGGTATAATGAGCTGTGCACTATGCTATTTATAAATCCTGATTTATATAAAATAATTCTTCTCTTATCTTGTAGCGTGAACCACGATACAGGATGAGTTGTGGTTCAGAAACATCGCGCCATTTATGGGTGAACTTGCTCAATGTTTCTGAACCACAACTCAACCTGTATCGTGGTTCACGCTACAAGATAAAAGAAATATTTTATATAAATCAGACTTTATAAATAGCACTGTGCACAGCTCATTATACCAATCACACAGTATTTATTAGCCAACATCACAGCATAATACAATGACCACATAATAATATAATACAGCAAAGAGGATGAAGCTTGATGATTCGATAAATTCTCGGGCATGTACACACGAACACACACACACGCGCTGTTGCCACGTTAGCCATATCCCGCGACTAGGTGGTTCAGGTGGAACTCTTGTTGACTGTACGTGCCCAGATGGATACAGAGTATGTTAAGTGAGAGTAACACAAGGTATAATAAATACTAATCATTGCATCTGTAGTAAGATTATACTGTATTTTGTACATTATTCCAAAAATTTTTGAAACGTTTAAACATACTTCATCTACATGGAATTTCCAATTTAGATTTTCGTCTATTCGAACCCCAAGGAATTTTGTGTTGTGTACTTGATTTAATGTTTCTCCTTCTACAGTAACTGTAATGGAGACAAGTAATTTTTATATATTTATCCTGAAAAATTATATAATTAGTTTTAGAAACAGTCTGAATATATTAGATGTCACCCACTGATAAATTCAATTCAATTCTGTAGTTGAGTTTGAATGTAAGAATTAATATCTCTGTCAGTTAATAAGAGATTGGTATCATCAGCGCATATAATAAATGGTAATTCAGAATATCATTTATTATATCGTTTATGTATATGAGAAAAAGAATTGGTCCTATATTTGACCCTTGTGGTACACCTTTGGATATAGACTTAAACTGTGAAGAAGTGTTATTACAAATAACAGACTGTGATCTATTACAAAGATAGTTACGAAAAAGTTGTAGCGGCACACCTCTTATCCCAACAGGTTTTAATTTGTCTAATAAACTACTATGATTTAATTAATCAAATGCTTTAGACAAATAAATTAAAATGCCAACTATATAAAGTTTATCTTCTAAAAATTTATAGACATCGTTAAAGTGCAGTACTGCAGTTTCTGTTGATCGATTTGCTCTAAAGCCATGTTGGTAATGAGTTAGTAGATGTTTTTTTTCAATATAGTTAAACCCACAGCAATATTTTTTTCAAATACTTTACTAAAAGCTGGTAAAATTGAAATTGGCCTGTAGTTATTAATGTCACATATGTTACCAGACTTAAATATAGGAATGACTTTGGCCTTTTTTAAATGATCAGGAAATATGCCTTGTTAAAATTTTAAGGAAAGATTAATTATGTAGGATAATGGAATGGCCAATGATTCACATGAATGTTTTAGTATTTTTGGTGAAATTTCATCATAACCTGGAGCATCAGATTTTAGGGAGTTTAAATAATTTGCTACTTCACTGCTATTTGTTGGAGACATATACATAGAAAAAACAGGAGATTGATTTAAATACTGTTACGTCCCCGTCCCACACTGCCACAGGCTCCAACAGCAGTAGTACAGTATAGGAAGGACGTTGCCCAGTGAGTTGTTCTCCTTATGGTCAGCCTTAGGTGTTCAGCACACAAGATCAGCTGAGGTGTTGTAATAAACACTGGCTGCTTAAGTTCGCTGTCTTTATTTTTCCAAATAATGACACGAATGTTTTTCAACTTCACTATTCTCACAAGCACTGGAGCTACACAAACTTTACTAACTGATATTACACTTAATGCTTGACAACAGTTCACTGTTTTCACTGGTACTGTTGATAAACAAACTTCACTAAACACTTCACTGTTTGCCAACACTTCACTGTTTTCACAAGTACCGAAATTATACAAACTGCACACAGCACTACACTCAAAGAGAACTGAACACCAGCTAAACTTGTTCTAGTCTCTTATCCATCCTTATATAAGTTTGGATTGTACTAGAAACTTCTACATTTTTCCACATTTCTGGTGTATTCCATAGACAGAGCACAGTTACCAACTCGGAGACAAACAAAACATGCAAGAGTTTTCTTACATCACATAACACTGTAAATTATTTACCATGCAAACTTAATTCAAATTACATAATTTAACAATCACGTAAATAAAACATTATTCAGAAAAAGAGCATAAAAAAAATGCATAACTTACGAAATAACCACGTTCACAAACAGCAGGTAAACTGGCAACTCTGACTCGTACCGAAACCTACGGTAAACGTAAAGAAACATTGAGATGCTCCTCGACTAGCTAACTGGCACATCTTGCTTCTTAACAATACCTTTTATAATTATCGTCAAAAGAATTTGATTCCACATTACCTAGATTAATAAAATGTTCATTAAACGTAGTTGAGATGTCAGCACATGGTGGGTCTAATGATATTGTATGTGGTACATTTTTAGCCCTGCCCAGATGCGAGTTTATAATTTTCCAGTGGGATTTGGGGTTTTCTTGATTATATTTTAATACATTTTTGTAATGTTCATTTTTTACTATTCGTAAGATTTTTGTTAAATTATTCCTATATTGCCTGTAAGTTTCCTTATATGTTAGAAGCCATTTACTTGCTAGTCCTGCTAACCTATTTCTTTTATTAATACATGTTTTAGTAGCAGGAGTAATATATGGACTTACTTCACACTTATTTACATAAATTTTTCGTATTTGGAAGTGCGTCTGAAATAATGTGTTGAATTCATGAGGAAAATAAATTAAAAGATTCGTTAGGACAAGTACACTGTAATACATCATTCCAGTAAACCTTTTCTAAGTCATATCTAAAGTTATTGAGAGCAGAATCAGTTATTATTCTCTTGTTGACGTATGCAGGAGGAGGATTGACTACAGTATTTCATATTTGAATTGTGTGTGTGTGTGTGTGTGTGTGTGTGTGTGTGTGTGTGTGTGTGTGTGTGTGTGTGCTTTGGCACTGCGAGGTGTTTGTGTCATTGTATGTGATGTGACTATGAGGTTTAGCAGTATAAAGTATGGGAGCATAAAATGTAGCAATGAGTGGTGTGACTGTCAGGTGTGAAGTGCGGTAGTGTGTGGTGTTGGTATGTGTGGTATGACTGTGAGGTGTGACAGTGTCGGCGTTGCAGTGTGAGATGTGGCAGTGAGCAGTGTGGTAGTATGTGGTGTAGCAGTGTGAGGTGTCGCATTGTGAAATGAGGGAGTGTGCAGTTTGGTAGTGTAAAGTGTAATAGTGTGCTGTGGGGTTGTGTCCATTTATTACAGACTCCTCTACCGCCCTATGTAGTAGTATCTGCAGAATTATATAAAAGAGCTGCGTTGTTTGTTTGTTTGTCCTTCAGTCACGCCCAATCCAAGGGCCAGAGACCCCCAGACCCATATATATTCTGAATCAGGGTGACCCAAGGATGCTTTTAAGGGGGTCAAAATTCAGATCTGGGTCATTAGAGGTAACCGATAGAATGGTCGCCTCTTCGGGCCGGGCAACGTCGGGTACCCCTGCAGCCCAATTTTTGGCATGGAGACTCACATGACCTCCATTTCGGACATAGGCTATATGAGGTTGACCTTCGAGGTCATTTGCGGTCACCAGTAATAGTAAAGAAGTGCTCACAAATACTGTACGTTAGTCTGCAAAAATGAAATAGAAAGTTCCTGGACCTCTTATAATACCTCTTCAAAAGCGTAAGAGGTACATGGTCCTTTTGAAGTAGAAAGAAAGATTCAACTAGAACAAATAGGATTAGAGTGTTCGTCTCTTTGGCCCGGTCAACGCCGGGTACCCCAGCTAGTGTTTATACAATTCTTAGGAAATAACTCAGGTAAGGTTGATCAGTGTCTGGCTAATTTTTGCCTTAATAGTGGCCACACCAGCGTAATGTAAAGCCATAATCTCGTTGACCTCTGAGCTTTCCTGTCGCCTCTTCTTTAGTTAATATTTTACACTTTACACGTTTATAATTCTCATGTATGTTACTGATGGAAACTACGTCGATGTTAGAAAGACGTAAATTACAGGGCAGATAATATTAATGTGCAGTATGTAAAATAAATCGTTAACGACAAGGCGCTACGATGTCTCCTATGCCACTTGGAATAAGATCTGTTTTGGGGAATATGGGCAGGAACAAGATGAACAATAGCTGACGCCAACTGTTCAGAGGCGAATCCAGCATATATTGAAATGGGAGGGGGGGGGGGAGTCCAAAACTATTTATTATATGGTGACTACGGTGCTGGTGAGGGGCACCTTCAATTGGTGGCACTGATATGACGGGATGGTGGAGCTGCCTGGTTATACAAGCGTCCCCCAATCCCCTCCCCATCCCCTAAAAGGAGGATGGTGGGCTGCAGAAGAAGGGCAGCTTCACTTTGCAGGCCACTGGGTTCACGTTTCAGATGAACCTGGGGCTACAACAACAACAACAACAACAACAGTAACAGCAACATCAAGAACAACAATAAGTAATCATCATCATCATCATCATCATCATCATCATCTAATCCTACATTGCCCCATGAGGAGCGTAGGATCCCGGGGCTAGGAGAGTTGGTCCTGACATTTACGATGAGAGTGACAAGCCTCACTCATCACTGAGTGGCACTACGTGAGCAATCAACCCCAACCACCCCTTGGGTATTAATCTTCACTCGCTCAATCAGATTGGAGCGCCGTAATTACCCACTAAACCACCAGCCGCCAAAATTTGGGTATACTGTATGGTTGACACCCAGCGTAGTAAATGGTTTCCTTGTGTACAGGAAACCATTTGGCTTGTCACTCATTGTAGTCACCCAAAGGCAGAAGGAAGAGGAAAGAATGAAGGAAAGAAAGACAGAAGAGGGAGTGTAAAGTCACCCGCAGGCAGAAGGACGAGGAAAGAATGAAGGAAAGAAAGACAGGAGAGGATGGATGGAATGAAGAATGGAGGAGAGGGAAGGGCAGACATCCCAGGGCAGCACTACAATCGAGTGAGTGGATGGTAAGAGCCCCCCGTAATAATAATAATAATAATAATAATAACAATAATAACAACAACAATAATAATAATTTTAATAATTATAATAATAACAACAATAATAATAATAATAATAATAATCTGTCTATCTATCTATTGCCAGACGCCCCAATCCCGTCCGGGTTGGCCACAAACAAATCGCCTCCACGTCGCCCTGTCCCCCTCCATTTCACTGCCCCGCTCCCAACTCACACCCCCCCTCTCTCATATACCTCTCCACTCCATCCCTCCATCTCATCCTCGGCCTCCTCCTCCCTCTTCTCCCCTCCACCTCACTCATACACTCTCTTCATCAGTCTTTCACCCTCCATCCTCTCCACATGGCCAAACCACCTCAGTGTATTCCTCTTAACGCTTCCTATCACATCCACATCCACACCACAACGCTCCTTTATATTCTCATTTGTCAGCCTGTCTCTCCATGTGACTCCACAGGCTTCTCTTAAATAATTCATTTCCACTGCTCTTACTCTTGACTTGTGTCCTTCCAGCAACGTCCAAGCTTCACTTCCATACGTTAGAGTTGGTATCACAATAATGTCATGCAGTAGTAGTAATAATAATAATAATAATAATAATAAAAATAATAATAATAATAATAGCAACAACAACAACAACAACAACAACAACAACAAAGATAATAATAATAATTATTATTATTATTATCATTATTATTATTATTATGGTAGTGCTTTGGTGGACATCTGTGCTTGTAAGGGGTTGGCAATAGCCAACACCTACTTTCGTCATAAGATGATCCACCGGTATACATGGAGAGTAATGAGGAGGATGGATGATGAACTTGCTGAACGAAATGTAATGATAGACTGCGTGTGTGTGGATGAGCGAATGAGAAGACAAGTGTTGGATGCAAGAGTGTGGAGAGGGTGGGGGAATGGAGTCTTGGACCATCACTTAGTGATGGCCAAGGTAAAGATGCAAAGAAATTGGTTGAGGAGACGAAGGGGAAGACAGGAGGAAACATCCCCTGTAAGAAGAGTGGAGAAATTGCAAGATAGTGAGAAAATGACAGAGTAGAAGACCATAGTGGAAGAAAGATTGGGAAGGTATGAGCTAGAGCGGATGGAAGGGGTGGAAGACGTATGTAAGATACTTACGGAAGAGATAGGCACAGCGTGTGAGGCGGTTTGTGGAGTGAGGAGATGCAAGGGTGTGCAAGGGATAGCATGGTGGAATGATGAGGTGAAACGAGCTATGGAACAAAAGAAGAAGGCATATAGTGAATGGTTAGCGAGTAGAGGAAGGGGAGAAGATGAAAGAGAGAAGAGAGAGATATATGTGAGCAGGAGAAGGGAGGTTAAGAGACTGGTGAAGGAGAGTAAGAAGAAAGTGGATAAAGAGTTTGGGAGGAATCTGAGTGTGAAATGGAGGGAGAGTAAGAAATTGTTTTGGAAGGAGGTAAAGAAAGTAATGCAGTGTGAAAGGGGAAATAGTAGGGGAGTGAAAGATAGGAATAATAGATTGCTGGTGGAGAAGAGAGAGAAATTGAGGAGATGGAAGAAGCACTTTGAGGATTTGTTGAATGTAGAGAGTGAGAGCAGTGCCAGTATAAGTGGTTGGGGAATGGCTGGGAGAAGAAGAGATGAGAGGAGGGAGGAAGAGATCAGTAGGGCGGAAGCAGTGGAAGCGATGAAGAAGATTAAGTTGGGAAAGGCCCCAGGAATTGATGGAGTGTTTGGTGAAATGCTTAGGTATGGGGGTGAGATTGTTGTGGAGTGGATATGGAAGTTGTGTAGATTGGCTTGGGAAGAGGGAAGGGTTCCTGAGGACTGGAAATCAGGTATAATTGTTCCTTTATACAAAGGAAAAGGGGAAAGAGAAGTTTGTGGTAACCATAGGGATATTTGCTTTCTTAGTGTGACTGGTAAATTTTATGGTAGAATACTCATTGATAGGGTTAGGTATATGACAGAGGAGCTAGTTGGAGAAGAACAAGGGGGATTTAGGAAGGGAAAAGGGTGTGTAGATCAGATATTTGCTCTAAGATATTTAGTGGAGAAGTATCTAGAGAAGGGAAGGAAAGTCTATGCTGCCTTCATGGACTTGGAGAAAGCTTATGACAGAACAGATAGGCAAGGTATGTGGAAGGTATTAAGAATATATGGAGTGGAGGGGAAATTGTTGAGTGTTGTGAAGAGTATGTACGAGGGAGCTAGGGCTACGGTGAGAGTGGATGGTGACCTGAGTAAGTTCTTTGATCTCAGTGTGGGACTGAAACAGGGTTGTGTGATGTCTCCATGGCTGTTTAATATATACATGGATGGGGTTGTAAAGGAGGTGCAAGGTAGGGCAGTGGATGTGGTGGTGGCTCTAATGAATGAGGGTGAGATTTGGAAGATTCCGGTGCTGCTGTTTGCTGATAGATACAGTATTGTTGAGTGAAGATGAATGGGAGTTGCAAGGTTTGGTGAATGAATCTGGGACAGTGTGTAGGAGGAGGAAGCTGGAAGTTAATGTAAACAAAAGTAAAGTTATGGTGTTTGAGAGGAATGAAGTCACAGAGTGTACAGTGAGGTTGGATGGTGAGGATATGGAGAATGTGAGTGCATTCAAGTACTTGGGTAGTGTGATGAGTAAGGATGGAACTTTGGGGGATGAAGTGCGTGAAAGGGTACAGCAGGGAATGAAGGTTGTTGGTTCACTGAAAGCAGTGATGAGAAATAGGGAGGGGAGTATGGAAGTTAAGAAATCACTGCATGATAGTATTGTGATCCTTACCCTGACGCATGGAAGCGAGGCGTGGACCTTGCAAGAGGGGAACAAGTCAAGAGTGAGAGCAGTGGAAATGGGTTACTTGAGAGGAGCATGTGGAGTGACGTGGAGGGACAGGTTGACGAATGAAGAAGTGAAGGAACGTTGTGGGGTGGATGTGGATGTGGTTGAGAAGATTAGGAGAAATACACTGAGGTGGTTTGGACATGTGGAGAGAATGGAGAGTGAAAGACTGACTAAGAGGGTGTATGTAGGTGAGGTGGAGGGAGGGAGAGGGAGGGGTAGACCGAGGATGAGGTGGAGGGATGGAGTTGAGAGGTATATGAGGGAGGGGATGTGTGAGATGGGGGGATGGTAATCAAATGGTGGGTGACAGAGCGACTTGGAGGCGTTTTGTCTGTGGCCACCCTTTGCGGGATTAGTGCGTCGGGCTATAGATAGATAGATAGATAGCTTATTATTATTATGATGATGATGATGATTATTATTATTATTATTAGTAGTAGTAGTAGTAGTAGTGTTATACATTCACGACAATCATGTATTTAACATTTACGTAAACGAAGGTGAATATACGTAAATATACAGCAATATTTTGCGTCGATGCCCCCAAGGTCTCATCAACATTCAGGTCACACGAAAAGGAAATGGCAAACAAATATAACTGATATTTGAGGCAGTAATTCTGTTAACGAGCTGCAGGAAAACAACAACTCGCCACAGAGGAACCAAAGCATTGGTTTGATTTTCTTTTAGTCCTTTCTGAGGACGTCATTTTTATTGCATTTTTTTAATCCATATATCTGTGAAGGTTTCAAGGAAGGTTATATCGAAAAATTCTCTCCTTACATGAGGGATGTCGTCTCCAGATAGCAAAAAGGAAATATACAAGGTGGTTCATAATATAACGCCCCTCTTCCACTCCCCCGGGCAATTTCTTCGTTTTGCGGGAACGCCTCAGTCGGCGATATCAGTGTCTAACCTGTATCATTATTCACTGCCACTCCCACTGCCACACCCACGTCCACACCACTATTAGAGCCGTCCCCGCAACACATCAGATACCACCAGGCAAGATTCTAGTGGTGCACTATTTCCGGACCATCCTGTTTTCTGACCTTGGGAATGAAGGGTCGTATCCTAAGAGCGTTCTGAAAATTTCGTGACACGTTTTTCTTAGCGATTTATTCATCACATTACACCTCAGTATCCTTTTGTATGTTGTTAATGCAAACTACACCAATACTGGTGCTGGAGAGGGACGCTTTCACGTGGTGGCACCAATATAACTGGGTGGCTCCATTACCTGGTTATACAAACGTTCCTCAGTCCCCTCTCTACCCCACAAAAGGAAGCTAGTGGACTGTAGGCAGAGGACAACTTCAGCCTGCAGTCTACTGGGTTCACATTTCAGATGAACCAGAGGCTACAACAACGATATCCACTACTACTACTATTTCTACCACTACTACTCCTATTACTACTACTACTACTACTATTATTATTACTACTACTACTACTACTGCTACTACTTCTACTAATACTATATCACTATTAAAGCGAAATAATTACCTTCAAGAGAATATTATGGCATATTACGCAAAATAAATCGTTAAGGATGAGGTGCAACGAAGCCTTCCATGCCAGTTGGAATTCGGGTGAGAAATGGTAGTATGGGGTCGCTGATGAGTAGGGACAGTATGGGTCGTTAATGGTTAGGGACAATATGGGTCGTTAATGAGTAGGGACAGTAGGGGGTCGTTAATGAGTAGGGACAGTAGGGGTTATTAATGAGTAGGGACAGTAGGGGCCGTTAATGAGTAGGGAGTTTAGGAGGTCGTTAATGAGTAGGGACAGTAGGGGTCGTTGATGAGTGGGGACAGTAGGCATCAGTGAACGCCCGGCAGGACACAGAGCATTTCGAACAGTAGGTACGCTCCCGTGAAGGCGGTCGTCCCCGTGTGGTCGTACGGAGGAGACACCTGTAAGAGCAGACAGGTGAGATTAGAGGGTGTGAGATTAGAAAAAAAAACAATAAGCCTCGGACAAGGACTGACCAAACGATGACGACCAAGGACCGGACAAAGGACATGGTTATCGGAACGTGGAATGTAAGGGGAGTGAATGATGAGGTGAGAGAGAGATTGTCCAGGTGCTTGAGGGTGCGAAAGTGGATGTATGTGGAATAACTGAAACAAAATGGGGAAGAGAAAGTGTGAGAGAATGGGAGTATGGATGGGGTATATGTGCAGGAGTAGGTGAGAATGAGAGGGCAAAGGAAGGAGTATGTATAGTTGTGAGTAAAAGATGGAAGATGAGCATAAGACAGTATGGATCAGTTGGGTCAAGGATTGTGTGGGTAAAGTTGAAAGTTGGAATACAAATGTGGGTGATTGTGTGTGTGTATGTGCCAACGCAAGATCGTGCTAGAAGAGTGAGAGAAGAGTTCTGGACAAATGTAGAAGTGTGCAAGGAAAAGTTTGGAAGGAAAGAGAGAGTGTTTTTGATTGGTGATATAAATGGTAAAGTTGGGATTGTGAAGGTGGATGGAATAGTTGGTGAGTGGGGTGTGCCTGCTGAGATAGATGAGAATGGCAGTGCGTTAGTGGACATTTGTGCTGGGAGGGGGTTGGTAATAGCCAATACCCTCTTCAGGCATAAAATGATCCACAGGTATACGTGGCGAGTGATGAGAAGGGTGGGTGGTGAACTGAATGAAAGGAAGGCAATGATTGATTATGTGTGTGTGGATGAAAGGATGCGAAGATGTGTACTGGATGCAAGAGCTCATAGAGGTTGGGGGAGTGGACTTTCTGACCACTACTTGGTGGTGGCCAGAATTAGAATTCAAGTAAGATGGAGGAATAGAAGAAGGGAAAGACGAGAGGAAGGAGTAGTTGCAAGGAGAGTGGAAAGGTTACAAGAGGATGAGGAAAAGGCAGAGTATAAGAGAGAAGTGGAGGAACGATTGGGCAAATATGAATTGGAGCATATGGGAGACGAGGAAGGTGTGTGTAGGATTTTTACAGAAGAAATATGCGCAGCATGTGATGTGGTGTGTGGAAGGAAGAGAAGACGGAGGGGGGGTGCAAGGAACAGCGTGGTGGACTGAAGAGGTGAGACAGGCTGTGGCACAAAACAAGAAAGCATACAATGAATGGATGAGAAATAGGGGCGTGGAAGAAGTTGAGAGGCAGAAGAGAGAGTTATATGTAAAAAGAAAGAGAGAGGTGAAAAGATTAGTAAGAGAGAGTAAGAAGAGAGTGGATGAGGAATTTGGAAGGTATTTGAGTGTAAAGTGGAGGGACTGTAAGAAAATGTTCTGGAAAGAGGTGAAAAGTGTAAGACAGGGTGGAAGTGAGGTTAGCAGGGGAGTGAAAGATAAAAATGGTAGATTACTAGTGGAGAAGGGAGAAAAAGTGAGCAGATGGAAAGAACACTTTAAGGAATTGTTGAACATAGAGGATGGAAGTAATGCGAGTATAAGTGGCTGGGAAATGGCTGGGAGAAGGAGGGAGGTGAGAAGACAGGAAGAAATCAGTAGGATAGAAGTTGTGGAAGCAATGAAGAAAGTTAAATCGGGGAAAGCCCCAGGAATTGATGGAGTGTGTGGTGAAATGCTGAAGCATGGGGGAGAGATAGTAGTAGAATGGATGTGGAAGATGTGCAGATTGGCCTGGGAGGAAGGTAGAGTACCGGAGGATTGGAAGTCAGGTATAACTATTCCCTTGTACAAAGGAAAAGGGGAAAAAGAAGTGTGTGGTAATCATAGGGGCATTTGTCTTCTTAGTATAATAGGAAAAGTGTATGGTAGGATACTTATTGACAGAGTTAGAGAAAGAACAGAGAAATTAGTTGGAGAAGAACAGGGAGGCTTTAGGAAGAGAAGAGGTTGTGTAGATCAGATATTCATTCTTAGATGTTTAGTGGAAAAGTTTCTAGAGAAGGGAAAGAAGTAGTATGCGGCTTTCATGGATTTGGAGAAAGCATATGACAGGGTGGATAGACAAGGATTGTGGAAAGTGTTAAGAATATATGGAGTAAATGGGAAGTTGTTGAATGCTGTGAAGAGTATGTACGATGGTGCTAAGGCTGCAGTGCGTGTGGATGGTGAACTAAGTGAATTTTTCTCTTTGAAAGTTGAGTTGAAACAGGGATGTGTCATGTCTTCATGGTTGTTCAATCTTTACATGGATGGGGTAATAAAAGAGGTACAAGGTAGGGTTGTGGATATTGGAGTGGCCCTGGTGAGAGAGGATAGTGTTTGGAAACTCCCTGTACTGTTGTTTGCAGATGATACTGTGTTGTTGAGTGAAGACGAAGGGGAGCTGCAAGGCTTGGTGGATGAGTTTGGGAGAGTATGTAAGAAACGGAATTTAAAGGTGAATGTAGGGAAGAGTAAAGTGATGGTCTTTAAGAGAGGTGAAGTCAGTGAATGTACAGCGAAGTTGGATGGTGAGGAATTGGAAAATGTGAGTACGTTTAAGTACTTGGGTAGTGTGATGAGTAAGGATGGAGGTTTGGAGGATGAAGTGCGTGAAAGGGTACAACAGGGAATAAAGGTTGCTGGTTCTTTGAAAGCAGTGGTAAGAAACAGGGAAGTGAGCATGGAAGTGAAAAAGTTACTACATGACAGTATTGTGATACCAACTCTAACGTACGGAAGTGAAGCTTGGACGTTGTTGGAAGGACACAAGTCAAGTGTGAGAGCAGTGGAAATGAGTTATTTAAGTGGAGCCTGTGGAGTCACATGGAGAGACAGGCTGACGAATGAGGATATAAAGGAGCGTTGTGGTGTGGATGTGGATGTGATAGGAAGTGTTAGGAGAAACACACTGAGGTGGTTTGGACATGTGGAGAGGATGGAGGGTAAAAGACTGACGAAGAGAGTGTATGTGAGTGAGGTGGAGGGGGGAAGAGGGAGGAGGAGGCCGAGGATGAGATGGAGGGATGGGGTGGAGAGGTATATGAGAGAGGAGGATGTGAGTTGGGAGCAGGGCAGTGAAATGGCGGGGGACAGGGCGACTTGGAAGCTATTTGTTTGTGGCCACCCCAAACGGGAATGAGGCGTCTGGCAATAGATAGATAGATAGATAGATTAGAAGGGTGTGAGATTATGAAGGTGTGAGATTAGAAGGGTGTGAGATTAGAAGGTTGTGAGATTAGAGGGGTGTGAGATTAGACCGGTGTGAGATTATGAAGGTGTGAGATTAGAAGGGTGTGAGATTAGAAGGATGTGAGATTAGAACGGTGTGAGATTAGAACGGTGTGAGATTATGAAGGTGTGAGATTAGAAGGATGTGAGATTAGAAGGGTGTGAGATTAAAAGAGTGTGAGATTAGAAGGGTGTGAGAATAGAAGAGTTTGACCTTTGATGTAGGATTAGACAGGTGTGTGATTAGAAAATTAAATTAGTCAGTTGTGAGATTCGAAGGTAAATTAGAACACGGGGGAGATTGAGGGATTAGGCAGGCATGAGATTAGACAGGTGTGAGATTTGTCAACTATGACATTAGTCAAGTGTGAGATTTGTCAACTATGACATTAGTCAAGTGTGAGATTAAATTAGTGTGAGATTAGATGGGTGTGTGATTTGGCAGGTGAGAAACTGGACAGGTGTGAGATTGGACAGTTAGCAAGAATGAAATAAAGAATCAGTAATCACACTGAAATGCTTAAGTTGCAGCTCAAATAGGACACTTGAACCCCCTCTACTGAGATTTTTGCCACATTTTATTCTTGCTATCTCCAGACGATTTATATTCAAAAAGAAAAACATCAGCCAGGAGGGTCATCGCTGTGTCTACCCCAAGCCAGGTAAAATCATCCGGCCATGGCAAGATTAAAACAAGAAGAGATGGCATAATGCAGGAGATGGTTAACCATTTGCTTCCTAAAGTGATTGTCTGTGGATTATTTGACCTGTTACCTCACCCACCTAGACTCATTACACTGATCTACCTTATAATCTCTTCCTTATCACACTGACTCACCTTATACCTCCTCCTTATTACACTGACTCACCTTATTATCTCTTCCTTTTTACATTGACTTACATTATATCTCTTTCTTCACACACACACCCTCACCTGATACAATCTCCTTATCGTACTGACTACCTTATACTTCCATCTCCTAACACTGACTCACCTTGTACCTCCATCCCCTCACAATGATTTACCTAAGGCCTTCTCCTCTTTCCGCTCCTCCTCCTCCCCACTGACTTACCATATACCTCCTTCTCACACTGACCCACCGTATACTGTTTTATCACACTGGCTCATTCTCTTCTTCCTCCTCCTCCTGGTCAAACTGACTCATTCTGTTCCTCCTCCTTTTCCTCCTCACATTGACCCATCTTCTCCTCCTCCTCCTCACACTGATTCACCTTTTTCCTCCTCTTCCTCACACTGACTCACCTTATACATCTTCCTCCTCTTCCTCCTCCTCACAATGACTCACCTTGTACCTTCACCTCCTCCTCAGACTGACTCACACCTCCTCCTCTCAACACTGTCTTATCTAACTCTTCCACTTCTTCATACACTGACTCATCTGATTCCTACTTCTCCTCCTCTTCACACTAACTCAGTCTCTGAGACTCACTCACCCATTAACTCAACTGATGTTTAACATTCAGTGACTCATCTTCTCACACTGACTAACCCTTATTCTTCTTCCTTCTCCTCTTCACACTGACTCGCTTATTCCTCCCCCAGCTCACATTGACTCAGTCTAATTCCTCCTCTTCCTCACACTGACGCATTTATTTACCCAGTTTACTCATCATGACTCACACCTATTTATTCAGCTTGCTCACAGACTCCTTCAATGACTCACTTTATTCTTCCCACCTCCTCAAGTTAACTCAATCTTATTTCCCCTTCTTTTAACACTATACCACACTGACTCATCTTCAGTCTCATATTGCCTCTGATTCATCTCCTATTTCATTTTACCTTCTCTGACTCACGTACTGACTTATATTATTTCCTGACTCATTCTGACTGACTTCACCCATCCCGACTCACTTGCTCATATTACTCTCTGGCTCATCCCTAACTACTTTGGCCACCTTAACTCACCTATTGACTCATATCACTCACTGACTCATCCTCTAACTCACTTTACCAACCCTGACTCACCTACTGACTCTTGTTACTTCCTGACTCACCTACTGACCCCTATTATTCCCTGACTCACCTACTGACTCCTGTTATCCCCTGACTCACCTACTGACTCTTGCTATTCCCTGACTCACCTACTGACTCATATTACTCCCTGACTCACCTACTGACTCCTATTACTCCCTGACTCACTTGCGACCCTTATTACTCCCTGACTCACCCACTGATTCCTATTATTCCCTGACTCATTTACTGTCTCTTTTTACTCCCTAACTCACCTACTGACTCCTATTATCCCCTGACTCACCTACTGACTCCTATTACTCCCTGACTCACCTGCTGACTCCTATTACTCCCTGACTCATCCACTGATTCCTATTTACTCTCTGACTCACTTACTGACCTTTTTTACTCCCTAACTCACCTACTGACTCCTATTACCCCCTGACTCACCTACTAACTCCTATTACTCCCTGACTCACCTATTGACTCCTATTATTCCCTGACTCACCTACTGACTCCTATTACTCCCTGACTCACCTCCACCAAGTCGCATCCCACCAGATTCAATCCCTTGCAGCCTCTGATGATCTCCATGGCTTGTACGGTGGTAAGACCCCCTATCTCCGGGGTGCCTGGGGGTGAGGGAGAAGCTGAGGGAGGCAGGGGATGAGGGAGGGAGGTAGGGAGGAAGAAGAGTGAGGGAGGGGGAAGGTGGGTGGTGAGTGACGGAGAAGGGGAGTGGTGAGGGATGAGGGAAGGCGCGAAGGGGAGGGGTGAATGGAGAGAGAGAGAGAGAGAGAGAGAGAGAGAGAGAGGTGGGTGGTTAATCAGGGACTGTGTGCATGGTGATAAAGTGATGAGTAGCAAAAGAGGGAGATAGGTAGAGACGGTTGATAAGGAGGGGGGAAAAGAAAGGATGCGGGATAAGGAAGAGTGAGTGAGCTGAGTAGTGAGGAAGAGAGAGATGTGAGTTGTGAGGGAGAAAGGGTGAGTGATGAGAGATAGGGGTGAGTGGTCAGGGAGAAAGGGTGGGATGAGTGATAAGGTAAAGGGAGTGAGTAGTGAGGGAGAGAGGGCTGGTTGGTGAGAGAGAGGGGTGAGTGGTGAGGGAGACAGGGATGGGCAGTGAGGGGATAGGAGAAAAAGAGGTAGAGTGTTATACATCAATGAATAAATTAAGAAATGGAGAAAGAGAGATGAGGGAAAGGTGAGCCGGAGGAAGAAAGGAAAATATGAGCGGTGTATGGTGAGTAGAGTGATGTATGGTGGGGTGTGGTGAGTTATGTATGGTGATATATGGTGAACAGAGTGATGTATGAGGAGGTATGGTGAGCAGAGTGATGTATGGTGAGGTATGGTGTAGGGAGGAAGTAATGGGATAGGAAAGGAAATGGTGAGGGAGCAAGAACTAAAAGAACAAGTGGGAGTGGAAGAAGAGTGAAGAGACAATCGTGCAAATTGAAGTGATGTTAAAGATAAATGTCATCATCGTCCTTATTATCATTATCATAATCACTGTCCTTAACCTGATTATCATTATCACCATCAATATCATCATCAATATCCTTGACCTACATCCTATAAATGTATGGGTTTTGAAGGAACCGGAACTTGAAAGAGAAAAATACAGAAAGTATTAGTTATCAAAAGTGTCCTGAATAAAATGTGCCGTACAGAACATCCAGTCACTCGTCATTAAAGCTTTAGAAGTTCTCAGCTCAACCTCACAGGACAAATCGTCCACACGAAACATGCCTTATAAGATACGTGACACAGAGACTCTTTTGTCGCCTGCCAAGTAAACAAATAGGTGCAGCCTTTGTCATGTGTATCTCCTGCCCAATTAATACAACTTCGTTCATTACGGCTTCTCGGCGCATTTCCCACAGATGATTAATATTCTCAGCTGAAAAAATTCCTCCGATGTAAGACGACACAGAAGACTAGAGTTGTCCCGATCATGAGAGGGTTACTGGTGATAGTCTTAGCACTCAAGATTCTCACTTTCAAGTAAGTAAAATCGTCTGGCACCAGCTGGGATAAAATACGAGGCAACACGCGGCCATGAAAGGTTTAACTACACTCTCCCCAAAAAATACTGAAGCAAAGTAATAAAAAAAATAGTTTTAAAAAACTACATTTCTAGGGTTGAGAATTTTACATCGTCGTGGGAAAACTATCTTGAGTTTCATTGTGTGATTCTTACCCAGACGGATTCTCGGCATTATTGGATCAACATCAGTGGGAAATGTGGTTCGCTGGAGACAGATGGAATTCGAGGAAGAGGTGGTTGGGTTGCTTTTCAGATGATAAATTTCCTGCAGGCTCCATGTGTCTTTTTCTCCCAATATAATTCCTTGTAATAAATTTGCGATAGTTTTAAGGCAGGAATGTATCTGTGCTAAATATATACCTGTATCTACAATGGCATCTCCTTTCATACCACCAGTACTGTGACATATAATTATTCATTTTTCATAACACTAGACTCTTTCATATACCATACGGGAGAGGGCTAATGGAGATTACCTTTAGCCCTTTCACTGCAATGGGTCTCTTCAGTTGAACAAAATCGTCTAGAGATAGTAACAACTAAATAAATCACCGCGGTCGTCGGCCACATACCTATGTTGTGCCAGACAGAAACTATCTGGTTGTAACCCAGGACTTATTTGGATACTATACAGCGCTTAACGCATTTTTTTTATCCCGAGGAAACACCTATCAAGACATGAGGATTTACTGTCAAAAGAACTATTATTTTCTTGTATGAACGCATAAGTAACAAATTAATTTAGACGTCACTTTAAACCACTTCACGTCCTGTTCCATGGACTGCTTCTCATTATATCACTTAAATTATCTTTGCGTTCTCCCTAACTTCGTGATTACTGTTTTCTGGTTTCTACTAAATATCGTATCTTTCTTCTCTTCTTCCTCTCCAATCTGCGTTTGGTATTTCCCTTCACCCCTCCTGCCTTTATCACTCTTTGTCTCGCGTGCATTTCTCGAGGGATTCCTGCATTGGTTGACCCAGACTTGCCCTTGACAGTCTTCTTCCTTTCACCTTTTTTGTCTCTGTCTGTCTGTCTGTCTGTCTGTCTGTCTCTCTGTCTGCCTGTGTCTCTGTCTCCGTTTCTGTCTGTCTGTCTGTTTGTTTGTCTGTGTCTGTGTCAGTGTCTCTGTCCCTGTCGTCTGTCTATCTGTCTGTCTGTCTGTCTGTCTGTCTCTGTCTCTGTCTCTGTCTCTGTCTCTCTCTCTCTCTCTCTCTCTCTCTCTCACCAGTGCCTGGACAGTAGCTGGGATCAATGGAGTCGATGTCGAAGGATAGATAAACGGGCCCGTCTGCCATCTGCTGCCGAATTTCCTGCATCAGGGGAGTCAGGGATCTATACCAGCACTCCTCCACACCCACCACGCGAAAACCCTGCCAGAAAAGGTGAGAAACTGTGAGAAAATGAGAGAGAGAGAGAGAGAGAGAGAGAGAGAGAGAGAGAGAGAGAGAGAAGTGAGATGAAGTTCAGAGAAACAGGGAGAAATCGAAAACTAAGTTACAGGAAATGAGAAAGTGTAAGAAAACTAGGGGGAAAATGAGACCTGGATAAGAGAAAAGATAAAGAAAGCGAAAAGGAGGTATTAATGGGAAATCAGGATAAATTGAAGATTTGAGAAATTGTGTTAAACGAAGAGGAAAAAGGAGAAATGAGAGAAAATGAGAAAACGAAAACTAGGTAGCCTACGTGTGGAAAAATTAAGAAAATCTGCGATAATGCGAGAAAAAGAGGGTAAGGCGATGGATAAATAGAAATAAAAAGAAAGTAGGATGCAGATGGGAAAACTGCAGAAAGAAAAAAATAAGAGAAGGAGAGGAAAAGTGTTACCAAATATGGGGAACAGAAAGAAAATGAAACTTAGAAATAAACGGGAACACTAAAAGAACAGAAAACTTGAGGAAGTGTAAAGGTAAGAAGAAACATGAGACGAAAGGTGTGACGAAAAGACAGAAAGAAATAAAAAGTAGAGACAAATGCGGATATGAAAGAGAAAGCAAAATTGAAAATGTAAAATAAGATGTAAAAAGAAAGAAGCTGTGATGCAAAAAAAGGCTCCTTAGCTGAATAACATCGTCTGGAGGTTCCATGATGTAATTATTCATATTTCAGAGACTGAAGAGGAGAAGGAAAGGCTGGCACTTGGACTGGCGTTTTTTATTGCCTGTTAGAAAACCTGAAGAAAAATGTTAGAAAAAAAAAATGAAATCAGTATAATAATACGAGAAAATGAAAATGACTCTGCAATGAATAACCAGTTGAAAAAAGCCAAATTGAAAAAAGATAGAAACAAAAGAGTGAAAGAAAATGAAAGCGTGAATATATTATGTAAGGAAACTGAAAAAGGAGAAAGTGTTATTAAAAAAAAAAACCACTATCTGTAATATGAAAATATTCGGGGACATAAAACAATTCCAATCTTCTTTCTGCTTCATGTTAATCATCATCAATATCAACCCCATCCTCCTCCTCCACCTCCTCCTCCTCCTCCTCCTCCTCATCATCATCATCATCATCATCATCGTCATCTTCATCCCAGCTATATTGTCCAGTATCAAGGCATAAATGGAACTGCCATGATCGAGAAACAAGAAATGATAGCAACATAACAGTACCAAACTGAGCCACAGCTCCACTGACTCATTATTCCAACTTTCAAGAACATTTATCCTGCCCCTTAATATGAAATGGAAAAGTAGAAAACGGTGTGGAAAAATATGTGAAAAAATGAAATCCTTTATACTCCCCCAACACAGAATATTTCGCGATAAATACGAGAAAATCTGTTAATTAATAAAATGACTGCTAACACTAAATACACACACACACACACACACACACACACACACACACACACACACACACGCCACGCAAAAATGAGATTGGAACTTACATTTACGCTCAGGCAAGACGGAACCAGTAATTTGCAAGGAAGAATCTGCAGTGGTGAAAAGGTTAATGAAGATCGTATTTAACACCTCCAGCTTCAAAACATTTTCCTTTAGTAAATAAAATCTTTGGAGGGAGCTAAGAAAAAAAAAAATCATGGTTTGGGTGGAGTCGTATCGGTATGAGAGAGGGAGTCTTTTACACAAAGATATTTCAGTCTTTTCTCATGCCATTTTATTCAGTTCTAGGGAGATATTTCCAACTGGAAGGTTAACCACAGTGTTATTAACCCATCCACAACATATCATTCCTTAACAAGAAGGAGTAATCACACAGTACAACATCCATGCCTAAGTTATTAGTCTAAGGGCTAAACATTTAACATTGCCCTGTGACCTTAACCTTCGACTGATGGTTCTCAAAATCTAATCACTCCATTCTTGCCTGATCCTTAACACTTTCACCAAGTTTGGTCCAAATCTTTTCTGAACTGTTTTGACTTAACCTTGCCCTCTAACCTTGACATTTGACCTTCTTCTGTGACCTTGAACTTTGACTCATTGGTCTTGAAATCGTTCCCCTTTATCCATACTCTGCTCCAAACCGTTGCACAAGAACTGGTTTAAAAGAGGATAACAACTGATCAATTTGACCTCGCCATTTGACCTTGACTTTTGATGGAATGTTCTGAAAAATATCTTGTCGATCCCTACAGTGATCCTCAAACCTTGCACTAACTTTGATCCAGATCAGATCAAAATTGTTTTTGTTATTTTGTTCACACACACACACACACACACACACACACACACACACACACACACACACACACACACACACACACACACACACACACACACAGGTCCAACTTTTACCTCGCCTTATGAATCCCTTGACCTTTGACTAGTTTTCTTCAAAATCGAATCCCTTCATTCTTGCTTTACCCTAAACTCTTTCACCAGGTTTGATTTACATCGAATAAAAACTGTTTCAGTTGACCCTGCTAAGTCAAAACTTGACATAATCCTGTGACCCTGAGCTTTGACTTACTGTTCTTAAAAACTTTAGGCCAACGCCTTATTTGAACTTCAATCCTTCCACCAGGTTTGGGCAAAATCGGATAAAAACAGTTTAAGTTATTTTGTTTTCAGAGAGAGAGAGAGAGAGAGAGAGAGAGAGAGAGAGAGAGAGAGAGAACATAATACCCGCTCTCATTTCACAGGCGCGGGTGTAACTTAAAATCACCAGCAGGAAGGAAAATAAAAATGGGATATAGGTCCTCTTAGGTAGTGGTGTTAAAAAATACTTTCCCTTGATAAAGGATAAATGATGCAGGTGTTGAACATGCAAGAATAAAATGAAAATTTTCTTTATACACCCACAACAAGGATGCCCTTCAGTAGCTAAAAATGTGAGGGAAAAACATGGGAAAAAACTGACACTAAAATAAGGATAAAAATGCAAACAAGTGAGTAGAAACGTGTTTGGATTATCCAGTTTCTTCGAAGCTAAACAATGTCTGGAGGCAACAAAAGCATTCTACAAAGGTTTCGTATAAAAATGATTTTTGAGCATCGTTTTAACTCCTACACTGGGAGGTACTTCCTTAGCTGATAAAATGGTTTGATGGTGGAATAAGAAATGAAACTGGAAAGAGGTCCTTGGGGAGAAAAGATATGAGGAGGTCCTCTGCGATGAGTACAAGAGTTTGGTATCAGCAAGAATATAATTAAAGAAGAAAAAGGTCCTGCCATATTGTGAGGTGAAAAAAGCAGGAAAAAATAAGAGCCTAAGCAAAACTCTTTGACGTGGTAGAAATTAGTGAAAAGTATGAGACTAGAAAGCACTCAGAGAGCGCATACCTCCGCCATTGCCATTGCCATAAAAAAGGATCCGGATCCGGATCCATAGATATAGGATCCTGATCCGGATCCACCCCAAGATTTAATAAAGTTATTTTTTGGTCCATGGCCCACCTTTCCACAATATTTCGTTGAAATTCACTGGGAATTTCTGGAGACACGCCAGATCGGGATCCGGATCTGCCCCCAAATTTAAACAGTTCTTCCTTGGTCCATGGACCACCCATCCACACAATTTCGTCAAAATCCGTTCATAACTTTTGAGTAAAATCGGATCCGGATCCGTGGACATAGGATCCAGATCCGCCCCCAAATTTAATCAATTCTTTCTTGGTCCATGGCCCAGCTTTCCACAAATTTCATTGATATTCGTTACGAACTTTTGGAGATATTGTGCGGGATACTCCGGATCCGGATCCGGATCCGCCGCAAAATTTAATCATTTTTTCTTTGGGGTATGGCCAACCGTTCCTCAATATTTCAACAGAATCCGTTCGTATCTTTTTGAGTAATCCTGCTAAAAGAAAGACAAACAAACTAACATGGGGTAATACATAACCTCCTTGGCTGAGGTAAAAAGTACTGAAAAGAGTAAATTATGTTCAGTATAAAAGAAATAATTCAGTAAAATAAGAATAATTTTGCAACGTAAAACACACTGTCAAAATATGTACATAAAATAGTTACTGTATGAACTTAGGGGCACTCATTGGAGCCCATCTCTCCGACAAGGGCAACGCAATTTCCAAACCACTCATCATAATGGGTTAAGTTTTATCGTCACTGATTAGGGTTTCGCAAAAAGTGTTTTCCGGATCATAAATCTGTAATACGATCCGAATCTGTCCCAAAAGTTAATCGATTGTTCCCTGGAACATGGGCTATCTACGCACGAAATTTGGTCCAAACCATTCCTCTAGTTTTTGAGTAAACCTGCTAACAGATAAACAAACAAACTAACTAACAGGGGAGAAAACATACTAACCTTGTCGGAGGGAATAAAAAAGTGTTAATGAAATATAGATAAAGCAGTATGTGGTTTAAATGTTAAATGAAATAAAGCATCTGCAATTTCAATAAAAATGAAATCGCTTATGAAGGTTACAGAAAATATACATCAAAATAAAAATTATAAAACATTTCTCCAACACATGAAAGACCGGTAAGTTGGTTAGTTGCTTGACACGGGTGTATAGCATAACTTTATGTCTACCTGTCTATCTGCCTTCTCATTTTTTCCTCCTGTGTGTGTGTGTGTGTGTGTGTGTGTGTGTGTGTGTGTGTGTGTGTGTGTGTGTGTGTGTGTGTGTGCGCGCCTCTCTATTCAATCACTTAATTTGTATCGTTAAGCCAGACATTTAATACCAGATTCCATCAAGGAAAACCCCAAACAAAAATGACTTCAACTCCTTTCTCAACCTTCGTCTCCACAGAGCTACAAACCAAATATGAAACTATGATCACAGTGCCCAGTAAAGATAGATAGATAGATAGATAGATAGAGAGAGAGAGAGAGAGAGAGAGAGAGAGAGAGAGAGAGAGAGAGAGAGAGAGAGAGAGATTATGTAATGTTAATATCATTCACGGTACAGTCAGAGAACAATCTGCACACAGGGCAGAATAAGGCCCGTCTACGAAGTCAGCAGCTGAGTAGGGTTACAGAAGGCACCGCGTCTATTCAGCAGACATGCCTATGGACACTCGCTGACCCTACACTGTTCTGTTCTGCTTTGGCCAGACCTTCCATAGTGAAGGGGTGACGTAAGGCAAACCTCTCATTTGCTTCAGTTATCTGTATAACGTGCCCTTTAATTTTTAACAATATCCAACTCAATGTTGCCTCAACACTGAACATACTTGGGGTTTCATTCTCTTGGGATTTATCTTAGAAAGATCATGTTATATCTCTCGTAAATTCTGCTTCCAAGAGATTAGGTGTGCTAAGCCTACCCTGTGCCTTCTTTACCCGCGCACAGTTGTTGACTTTACACAGAGGTTTTCTTCGCTCCTGTGTCGAGTACAAATCTCATGGGTGAGGAGGTTCCCCACATACAATTCTTCTCGTCAAGGTGTAGTATGGTTTACGTCTCACAGACTCTCATCCTACTGTACAGGCCTCCTTCAACCTCTGTCTCTTCGACGCACTGATGCATCTTTATCTCTTTTCTATCGCTACTTCATTGATCACTGCTCCTCTGAACTGCTTGCTTGCATCCCCCCACCACTACGGCTGGCGGGCAGCACCTGTCAGGCAGCAAACTCTCACCCCTTTTCTGTTCAGCTGTCTAGTGAGAGAGTTAACTGTTACTCCCAGTCCTTCATATATGCAACAGGTCAGCTATGGAACTTTCTTGCTCTTTCTGTATTTCCTACTGCCCATGACCTCTAGTCTTTTAAACCCATTGTGTCTTGGCATCTCGAAATGAACTGATCTTGAATTTGGCTCTCTATTATTTTGCTTTCATTTTTTCTTTAGAGGAAACAGTCTTGCGTACTTGTATCCGATAGCTCCTTCTTCCCTACATTAAAAAAAAAAAAGTAGCCCACAGGGAGAAAATGGTAAATGGGTGAATCCCCAAATTTTCTTCTTTTAACAAAGAAAAAGGAGATTCCTTAAGTGGCTCACGGAGAGATACCTCATTGATAATTCATAAAGTTAACAGTCATTATCCATAAAATATAGACAAATTAGAGCTGCTGGAAGCAGTTTAATGTTGGAAGGAGTTAAATAAGCAAATCTTTATGATAAATCTTAACTTAGTCAAGAAGGAATAAAGTGACCCAGTGAGAGAGACAAAATGCTAAAATTATTTCCAGTGGCCGGAATATAAAGCGAATCACGGAGTGGCCCTAAAATTAGAGATGAATACAAAATGCCGCAAATAGATTACTGATTGAAGGCGTTAAATAAAGAAAATCCTCATTTTTTTTTTAAGTGTCCCGCTCTGATCTTAACCTTAATATCTCCAGGCCCAGCAGTCCTTATACTTGCAACACACACCTTCACCTGTCACCGCTTCGTCATTAATACCCAACGACCATAGTAAATATATGCTGAGGCCGTGTCAGTCAGGACTGTGTTAGCTGGGGTGTTTTTATGACGTGTTGGTGGGACGTGTGTAAGAGGGTAAAGTATATCTTAACGAAATTCAATTAATCAAGCGTTACCTGCTCCACGCTGGGATAGATCTCGCGTCACTTCAGACGACAAATTGCTTCACTTATCACTCGGCCACCACGTCACCCTAAAAAAAAATCCCCCCCCCCCCAAAAAAAGGGCCAGAATATAGAGCTAGATAGAAAGAGGGAAACAGAAAATCCCCAAATCCCCCCAAAATACCAGAATATAGAGTGAGACAGGGAGAGGGTAACAAGTGATCTGTGATGGGTGTGTTACTGAGGCGCTGTGAATGAGCTGCCTGGTTAAGTTCATTAATTTGGGAAAATTCATTTTGATGGGTCATTTGTCGCAGTGAGGAGATAACGGGGTGGGGGGAAAGGGGGAGAGAGAATGTTGGGAAGGAAAGATGAGAGAAGAGAGAGAGAGAGAGAGAGAGAGAGAGAGAGAGAGAGAGAGAGAGAGAGAACAGTATTCATGCAATGTATCATTAACAATCCTCCCCCATCCGGTCTCTTCCTCTGCTATATAACTACACCTTCTGACACCTCCATCCTGGCACTAGGAAAGCCTCACCTAAAAATACCTCCTTTGAACCTGAAGGCGGCGTAATCTTGGATCAACCTCTTGTGGACTTGGGAGACTCCCTGGCGCCTCATAGTTACTATATTAAGTTCACTTTATCTGGGCGTAAAATTGTTATCTATCTGTTTTGAATGCTGAGCTATGACAAGAGATTAACAAAGAAATATGGTGTTAGTCACGAAGAAGTGCTGTGGGAAGAATGTAGAGCCATAGCATTATCTCACTTTGTCAATGAATCAGAGGAGCTGCATGAGAACGAAATTCTCTGCCAAGTTAAAATGAACGAACTATACTTTACTTTTGAATTTGGCACAGTTACCTCCTCAGTTCGGTTCGCCTCTATTAAAATTATTCGACTGGAGGTGTTAAGAGTAAGATAAAAAACAATCCGTTATATATAAAAGCTTGGTGAAGTTAGCTGGTACCTCTTTCAGTACGGCGGGCCTTTCTTAACTTGTGTAAAATTGCCTGGAAGCAACAAGATGAGGGTAAAATAAGATACTCTATATTCCCTGCATTGTTACAAGCAAGGGAGAAGCCCTGGCGAGTCTCTCGTCAAGTACTGTAGTGGCATTTTCTCACATATGAGCTGCCCAACCCAGCCCAGCCCGACCCGTCCCGACCGTAACGCTTTTGAGAAGCTTATATCTAAGCAACCACAGGGCCCCATTTGTTAAGATTTGTTTTTGACAGGTTTCATCACACCCAGGCAGTGCACGTGGGACGTGACACGCGCCAAGTGCAACATGCCGAAAATCTTCAAAAGAGGGCTACGGGCCAGACAGTTTGTCGTAACAGCATGAAACTTGGTAGGTAGATAACCATCAATATACTCCAGGCATCCTTGGGGTGTAAGGTGACATTTCAATTCTTTCGTATTTTAATGGACTCGATAGTACCTCGCCGGCAAAGGCGTTTAAATGATGAGAGTGTCTACTTCCTTTTCTATATCATCATCGTCATTACCATATTAACAGCATTATCATCATCATTATCACTATCATCATCATCATCATCATCATCACTATCCTCCTCCTCCTCCTCTTTCTCCTCGTCGTCATCCTCGTCGTCATCATCATCATCATCATCATCATCATCATCATCAACATCATCATCACTATCCTCCCCCTCCTTCTCCTCCTCCTTGTCTTCCTCCTCCTTCTCTTCCTCATCTTCATCATCATCATCATCATCATCCAAACCCGATTTCTAACTAACTGTGAGCTGATATGGATCACAAAGCAAGGACAGGGTGGCGTTAAGTTCAATCAATAGTCGGCCTTGCGCCCGTAAGCGCCTGTGGTGTGGCTCGCACCTGTTTACAATGGTGCCACGTTTCCTCAACTTGCGATGTGAAACGGAAGCTATTTATGTACAAGGCATCACAAATTCGATAAATTCAGATGAATAAAACTTACACTTGTGTATTTTGATGGATGAATCAACAGTAATCTAATTATGCATAAAATATTTATACAGTAACACAGAAACATGGCATACATATTGTACAGTGTTGCTAAAAGAAATAGCAGTCACTTTTAATGTTTTTTAGCGTAGTTTTAGGGTGGTTAATAATATTACAGTTATGGATATAATAGAATGAGCCTGAAAAAAGAAGAAATATGCCAATATCCAAAGTAAAAGAAATAATTCATATAATTCTTGTGAGTGGCAGCACTGACAGATAGCTTCCCTACAGAGAGAGAGAGAGAGAGAGAGAGAGAGAGAGAGAGAGAGAGAGAGAGAGAGAGGCAGGAGAGGGGCATGCATTGAATGCATTGTCGGCATCACTAAATATAACAAAACCAAATTAACAAATGAAAGCACAATTATAAATAACTTATAAAAGAATCAAAAGTACTCAGGGTGGCTCACATTTCCCGCCATGTGGTAGGTGAATCCAGCCCCCCCTTCCCCTTCCCTCCCTTCTTAATCCCTCCTGGGTGTCTCAGGTCAAATCCCCCTTCACACTTCCCCTCCCCCCTGGACCACCACCCCAACAAACCCACATCCACACTCCCACCCACACCTACACCCACACCCCACTACGTCGGGGTGTATGAATCAGTAACGTAACAAACCTCTCAGCAGACAGTAACTTTGACACTCCATCTACTACTAAATATAACAAAACCAAATTAACAGATGAAAGCACAATTATAAATAACTTATAAAAGAATCAAAAGTACTCAGGGTGGCTCACATTTCCCGCCAGGAGAGAGAGAGAGAGAGAGAGAGAGAGAGAGATAACGGTATAGAAAACGTGGCAACACTGTACACAGGTGCGGACCACACCACAGCCGCAAACGTGCGCGAGTCCTACTATAGTGCCTAGTGAAATGTACAGCTGGCGACATATTAACCTGGGACAGTGTCTGTGTGAAGTGGAGGTGTACCTACCAATTCTATCTACTATGCATCATAGCTACTTGGTAATTTTAACTATACCTCATACCAATTAATCTGGCCAGGCATGTATGGCAACAGTGTTCCTGCCGAGATTCTGATTGGCTGGAGGTGGTTGTTCGATTTCGTTGTTGCATAAACCGGTACTTTCTTTAATATCAGATGTGATACTGAATTTGTCGAAAGTACAGTCGTCAAAAGCAATAAGATATCCGTTATATACTTAACAACAATGAAATTTTCGTAGGAAGGTAGAGATATGAGTCAACAAAGTATTATAACAGTCCAAGTCAAGGTTAGCATTCGAACAACTCCTTTAAATCTCCGACACTCCTTAATATAACAGAAAAGTAAGGAAACCTACTTAATCTAGGCGTTGGTATAACACATTTAAAATCTGAGATCAGTCCTTACTGTGATAATAGAGGAGATACAATGAAATAGTTTTCCTTTAGCCAACTTTGAATTTCACCATTGTTTCAAACCTCCCTCCCCGCAGAACTTGTCTTTTCATTGGAATTTTTAATTATTCAGAGTTTTGGTACATTTTAAAGGTGAGGATTGATCTTATAATTTAAATGTGTATTATACCAATGCTTAGATTTAGCAGGTTTCCTTAGTTTTCTGTTATATTAAGGAGTGTCGGAGATTTAAAGGAATTGTTTGAATGTTGACCTTGGCTTGGACTGTTATAATACTTTGTTGTCTGATATCTTTACCTTCCTACGAAAATTTCATTGTTGTTAAGTATATAACGGATATCTTATTGCTTTTGACGACTGTACTGTCGACAAATTCAGTATCACATCCGATAATAAAGAGAGTACCGCTTTAAGCAACAACGAAATCGAACAACCCCCTTCAGCCAATCAGAATCTCGGCAGGAACACTGTTGCCATACATGCCTGGCCAGATTAATTGGTATGAGGTATAGTAGGCACATCATTTGATTCATGTGCGTGCCACCAACAAATATATAATTATGTCAAGGTTGTTAAGTGTACCTAATGACAGACCTTTGCTACATAATGATGCTGTCCCAGGTTCATATGTGGTGTACTGTACATGTATTTGCCAACTCATCACCCCAGTCTTAGACATTCTCTTCTCATCGGTATAACTATAGTGTTTGTTTTCACCTGACAGAGATCCCTAACCTCTTTCAGCTCAGTTGATGGCCACGTATAGTCAGACTGGAGGGATGCCACTCATTCCCACCTCATGACTAAAGCTCAGTGGATTTCGCGTAACCATATCATAGTATTCAAGCTGTGGTTGTGATCCATTTCTCTTAGATGAAAGCAAACTAAGTATAGCATCACATTCCTGATAATGTCAGATGGATTTATTCAGCTGAGAAGAAGTCATAGGAAGCCTTCGGTCTGAAAAGCTTCCCCAAAGCTGAATGAAATGGTTGGGATGTCTGTACCAGTCCATACTAGATCCACTGGAACACCGGTGTTCTCCTTGAAAAAAGATTGATGGCCAGAATTAATCACTCTTCATGCTGGCAAAGTAAGAATAAAAGGGAGCACTCAGAGAGCGCAACACCAGCGACCACCAGCTGGTTCAAGGACTGAATATTTAAAGTAAACTTGACCTTCCACAGATTTCTCAAAAGAGGGAATTACTTCATTCTTGCATAATCAGTAACATTTCCACTAAATATGACTTAAATCAGCTCAAAACTGAGTTGACTCTTCCAGTGACCAAGATCTATGAACAGTGACTGTGACCTTGACCTTTGACGGATTGTTCTTAAAATCGAAACCCTTTATCCTTCTTTTAATATGAACCCATCCACAAAGTTTATTCCACATCAGATAAAAATTTGCATAAGTTTATCACCACACAACTTGACCAACGATATACGAGTATTGTTCTAAAAACCAGTAGGTCAGCCTCCTGAATGATCCTCAACTCACCCACCAAGTTTGATTCATATCAGATCAAAGCACGCACAGACATATGGGTTAGACTTTGATCTTGCCTTGTGACTTTAACCTTTGATTGTTTTCAAAATCGAATCCCTTCGTTCTTGCTTGACCATTAATTTTTCCAATAAGTTTGGTTCAAATCAGATCGAAACTGACTTGACCTTGACCTGTGATCTTGGCGTCTAATCTTTCCCTTCGACCTTGACCTTTGACTGGTTGTTCTCAAAATCGAATAATTTTTACTATTGCTTTAACCTCAATCCTTCCAAAACGTTTGGCATAAATTGGATAAAAACTTTTTAATTGGCCTTGTTACGTGCCCTTGATCTTTGAAGCATTTTGCTCAAATCACAATACGATTGTGTACACTGTTCGGCTGAGTCTCAACCTTTAAGCGAAGTTTGGCTAAAATCGGATCAAAATTACTTGAGTTATTTAACACACACACACACACACACACACACACACACACACACACACACACACACACACACACACAACGATCAAAACATAATACCCGCTTTTACTTCGCGAGCATGGGTGTACAAAGATATAAAACGGTATGTTCCAAATTATCGTGCAGGCCGTAAACAGTCTGGCTAATGACAGTAGAAGTAATGGTGGCGGTGATATCATTGTGGTAATACTGGCAATTTGCTATACCCAGTAATATTCATGGAGGCAATATCATTACTCTCCGTGTGCTCAGCTGCTTGGAATATACACACAGCTGACTCCCACGCCATGTGCACCTGACTCCCCCCCTCCCCCACACACACATTTACCCCTTACACTGTGCTGGATGGGGACTCCTTCAAATGGTGCCACCGACATGAACAGGTTAGTGGATCTGCCTGATTTTATAAACGTCCCTCAGTTCATTTCCTATCCACTGGAAGGAAGATGGTAGACTGCAGAAAGATATTTCAGTGTTCAGTCCACCGGGTTCCCATTCAGATGAACCTGGGACTACAACTACTATTACTACTAACCCCTCACACACACACACACACACACACACACACACACACACACACACACACACACACACGCAGACAGCCTAATGGAACCCAGCACGATGATTTTCAAACGAAACTGAGACCAATATCTCGCCGATAAGAGTTCAGTATGTTTGTTGTGCTCTCCCGGGAAACACAGCTGGTTGCTACTCTACATGCAGCCTTCCCCCTCCCCTCTGTACTTTAATCCATTACAGTCACTGGTATTCAAAATGATATTGGACACTTCTTAGTACCTCTACCTTAGCGATTTATTTCAAACCTAACACCTTGAAATTCTTCTGTATAATATATTGTTTTAGTCCCCTCATTACTACCAAGTCATATTTTATTTTCTTCTTGCTGACTCTAGACGATTTTTTCAGCCCGAGAGAGATTATTTGATCTGGAGGGGTTTAATATTCTAGCATCAGCCCCTTCATCATCAGGGGTTCTCCTAAGCTGAATGAAATCTTCTGGTAACATTAAGAATGAAATAAAAGCATTCGGGAGCCAAATGCTAATCGCCTGCCAGAATATGCTGTTGGCTACGTCCAAGATCTTGGCCATATCTTGGTACCCCAAAGGTTTCATGTTGATAGCTCAAGCCTTTCAGGAGACATAATGGTGCTAAAGGCCGGCGATAAAAACTAGTTGACCTTTGGCAGCCATTTTGGTGACCTTCACTTTGACCCCGAGTGCTCATTTTCGAACTGGCCCAAGATTTTGGCCATATCTTCATACCCTGAAGGTTTCAGGTTGAAAGCTCAAACCGTTCATGAGATATAATGGAAACACACACACACACACACACACACACACACACACACACACACACACACACACACACACACACACACACACACACACACACACACACACACAGGCAAAAACATTATCTCTCCATCTTGCTAAAAGGCAGGCTATAACAAATAAAAAACACGTCATCGTAGTAGTTGGGTTAATAGCGGCGTAGTTTGCATCAATTACATAGGAGAGGATATTGAGGTGTAGCGAGCAAAATAAATCAATAAAAAAGATGTTACGAAATTTCCCTGGCCACTTAGAATACGACACTAGAGCCTATGTTACTTCAAGGCCCGTATTCTCGTAGGTCGAGGAAGTTCCCTAGCACATTTTCCTTAATGAATTATTTTGCTTATGACACCATTTTGTACTCAATGCTACCAAAGCCCTTTCAGTATCGCCATACTCTACATATGTAACCTACAGAAAGATATTAACCAGCTATATCCAAAAATAAATCGCTAAGGAAGTGGTATTAGGAAGCGTCTTTAACAGACGAAAATACAAGCCCTAGTATTTCTTGTCCCTCGGCTACTGTAATAACACCAAGGTACGGGAAAATGATACAGTCCGTTCGTCTCTCCAGCCTGTTTTCGTCACCGATTTGTAAACGCTGGAATGTGCCGCAGCGGACTAAGGTGAGAAAATGAGAGAGAGAGAGAGAGACAGACAGACAGAGAGAGAGACAGAGAGAGAGAGCAACCTTCTCGAGTGCACTTTCTCCTCCGCGTCTCATTTAAGCACCTATGAATCCAACAAATGAGAAAAAGGCGGAGGAGGTAGGTGATGCGACTTTTGCATTTGATTGTACCATGACTGTACAGCTGATACTATTAGTGCTACAATCTCTCTCTCTCTGTCTCTCTCTCTCTCTCTCTCTCTCTCTCCAAAGCTAGTAAAACTGCTTAGAGTTCGCCATATTAACAAGCTATGTACGTCACAGGGCTGAGAGAGTTAATGGAGAGTGTGTCTACTTTTCCAACCCCAAGGACTGTCTCCAGAGTTAAAAAAAGAAATGTAGACCAAATTAATATAAACAAAGGTACTTCTCGGGGGTTAATAAGTTAGTTCACAACAACTCAGGAGACTCACGATATTGCAGTCATTGTGCCAGAATGGAATGATCCTCAACTCCACCTGCACCACCCTCCTACACCTCCACCCTTCCTACACCACATTCCCCACCTACTGTACACCCGTCCAACACCTCCACCTACACCACCCTTCCCACCTATACCTCCCTCCCCCACCCACACAACTCTTCCCAACTACACCATCCTTCCCACCTACACAACGGTCCCCCACCTACAACACCCTCCCAACCTACATCACCCTCCCCCATCAACACCCTCCCCACACCTACACCACCCTCCTTCTTGCTTTACTATCCTTACCTTCAACTTGTAGAATTACTGTAGATATAGTGATAGTCTTCTCTGTAACAAGCAGCCTCGAAAGGACCATTAGGTCTGTTGCTGTTTGCTTTCCTTTGTACGCCTTTATACCTACAACACCCTTCCACGCCTACACCACTCTCCTCCACCTACACCAACCTCCTCCACCTACACCACCTTTCACCACCCTTCACACATACACCACCCTCCCCCATCTACACCTCCTTTCACCACCTTGCCTAAACCGTCCTACACCACCCTTCCTACTTTCACTACCCTCCCCCACCTACACCACCCTTCCTACTTACACCACCCTCCCCACCTACACCACCCTATCCACCTACACCACCCTCCCCCACCTACACCATTCTCCCCCACCTACACCATCCTCCCCCACCTACACCATTCTCCCCACTTATACCACGCTTCCCACCTACACCACTATACCCACCCACTCCACCCTCCCTTACCTACAACACCTTCCTCCACATACAACCCCCCCCCACCTACATCACTCTTCCCATGTACGAGTAAACCACCCTCCTAACACTCCCCACTTACACCACCCTCCCTATCTACACAACTCTCCCACTAACACCACTCTTCTCTATTTACACCACCCTCCTCAAGTATGCCATCCTCACCCACCTACACTACACTCCCCCACCTACACCACCGTCCCCACCTACACCACCCTCACCCATCTATACCACCCTCACCCACCTACACCACCCTCATCCACCTACACTACGTTCCCCTTTCCCTAACGACACATGGCACCAGGAATATCGAGAGCTCTGGGTTACCGTTTGTCACGCGGCAGCACTACCAGGGCAACTACCACTGCCATTACCACTACCGCTACCACTACCACTCCCACTACTACTACTACTACTACTACTACTACTACAACAATATCACCACAAAGCAAGGAGGGGAGCACTCAGAGAGTACAGCATTCACCCCCACCAACTGACTTAAGGGTGTAACATGTGACTTTGCCCTCTGACCTTGATCTTCCATCAGTTGCTCTCAAACTAAATTACTTCATCCTTGCCAGATCCTTAACAAATCCATCAAGTTTTGTCAAAATCATATAAAAACTGAGTTGACCTTGTTGTTTGACGTTAATATTTGAAGTTTTTCTTTAACCTCCACCCCAGATTAATTGCTCTTATAACCGAATCCCTTTATCCCTGGCTTATCTTGAAGCCTCTCACAACGTTTCGTCTAAATCGGGTAGATGCTGTTTTAGTTTAACTTGCCATGTGATCTTGACCAATACCCTATTGTCCTTAAAAACAACAGGTATACCCCACCACTAAGTATGCTTCAATTCGGATAAAAACTCTTCAAATTATTTATCTTACACAGACAGAAAGTCAGACAGAAAAGCAGACACACAAACACGTCGGGTATAATTATCATAACCTCTCTCTTTTCGGGAGCGAGGGTGTAGTAATTTATTTATGTAATCAGGCTGTTGCACTGCCCAGTTATATTACAAACGTCACTCAGCTCTCTCCCTATCCCCCTGAATGAAGTTGTTGTCATGCAGGAGAGGGTAAGTTCAGCCTGCAGTGCACCGCGTTCACATGCAGATGAATCTTTGGCCACAGCAACAACACCTTCCCTTCAGACCCACTTACTAGACTCCTGCCGATGTTGCAGTCATTTTCCAATAACGCCGTTCCCCTCAACCCGATCTCCACCACCCTCTCGCAGGCCAACAGGCCCTCGTCGTAGGCTCGCTTGATGGGCGTCCCGTGCTCTATTCTGCTGCCTAACACCTCATCCTGTAAGTCCGAGTGAGCGTCCACGTGTATGAAGCCAATGAGACCGTACTTCTGAAAAATAAATAAATAAAATAACTAGAGTTAATATCAATTTGATGCCTGAACCCCATCGATATTTTTCAAGCCATAGTCCTACCTATAAAGGTCATTTTCAAGAGTTAGAATCCTGTTTGCCCCTGTTCACCCAGTGGTATAAATAGAGATTTAAATGTAATATCTATTTAGAGGGGATTGTATTCTAGGGGAAGACTGTGAATGGGAAAAGTAAATGTCTGTCTTAATAGTCCCTGTATAGTAGACAGGCATTACTTCTAAGCCATCTTCGTCTCAAGACAGTGACGCATTATTGTAGTTTGTTTTTTCATGTTATCAGATTATTTTATGTAATTTAGGAGAGCTCTCAGTTCTAAACTCCACCTTCTTAAAATGAAGCTTCTTAAAATGAAGTTCTATTAAAATGAAGTTCTATTAGTTTTGCTGTGGCCGCGAACGTATTAACCAACTCCTACGAGCTTACAAGTCTACAAGCCTACAATTCTACGATCAAGTAACCACAGGCAAGTAATCAGGAAGAAGAACGAGTTACGAGTGAGGAAAAACAAGCTCTACGATTAACTACAAGTAAGAAGTCTACGAGACATCTCCATAATCTTCTACACGTACCTACAAGTAGAGGCAATCTTCATCCAACAACAGGTAAATCACGGTAAGAAAGGACCGAGAAGTGAGACAAAGCAGTGAGAAACGACAAACAGTAACAAGCAAAAGTGAGAAAGGAGGAAGTGCATCTGTACTGTGCCAATAGTGCTGACCCAGCACGGTGATGTAGCAGCAACACATTTCTCTTCCTTGAACCTCCACCACCCTCCACCACGACCTCCCCCTTCTCCAACACTACCACCACCACCATCTCCATCATGACTACCAGAGTGAGGCAGCTACTCAGCAGTGTGTTTTCATTAGCTGAGTGGGGACAACGACACCGAGTGCCGACTCAGTCATACCAGGACCCTGACCTACCTCAACCAGATCTTACCAACACTCTTCATTCAGCATCATTATCATCAGCAGCGGCACCCTAGCCAGTATTCCCAACACAGTTAATATAAGTGAGTCGAACACTTACTCTATTAGTTTATTAGAACTACTTCATTTATATACAACTTTACGTACCGTATATACACAGTGATAGACAATATCCTTAAATCAACATATAATACACACATATGAAAATCTAGTAAGATCAGAGAATTAAAATATAGGTACACATGTATCCTTCATATTACAGTGACAAGGAAACTCAATTGAAAATGTCTAACACAAATCGGAGCTAACAGCAGTATGCTATACAGTACTCAACCTTATGCTTAAATACTTACAACCAGTACCTATTCTATCTATATACCTAGGCTGCTTCCCCCGAGGAAAGGGAGGTAGCCGAGACAGGACGACACACTCCCCATTTACTCATCCATTCAAACACATTCATTCGCATCTTAGCCCCAAGGGAAGAACGGACAGATCCTCACCGCACCACACCGCACAAGGGTCAACTGCGCAATGCAATCAGTGACATCCGCAGCAGGGCCCGACAGCAGAGCTGGTTTACCCCTGCCACATCATAACAGACCCATCCCTTTACCCGCACCTGACCTGACTAGCTGATCAGACCAAATGCGGGAGAATATCCCCTCAGGGCTGCGTCATCACTTATTCATTCACAATTTCTCTCCATTTATTTCTGTCACGCACAGCCACTCTTCCTTGCTCAACAGACATCCCTCTCACATCCAGTGCTCTCTTCACACTGTCCATCCATCCTATTCGTGATCGTCCTCTCAGCCTTACACCTCTCACATCAGATCTAGTTATCTTTTTCACCAATCGCTCATTATCCATTCTCTCCATATGCCCAAACCATCGCAACACCCTCTGCTCAACTCTACCAGCCATCTCCCGAACAACTCCAGTTCTCCTTCGCACTTCATCATTTCGCACTCGATTCATACGCGTCACTCCACACATACTCCTCAGACACCTCATCTCCATTACATTCAAACTTTTCCTCTCTGCTACACCCATATTCCATGTTTCGGCCCCATATAATGCAGTCGGTACCACAACACCCTCATACAACCTTCTCTTTACGTCCATTCTAAGCAAACGACATCTAAACACTTTTATCATTCCTCCCAGCACCTTTCCTACTTCATTTATTCTAAACTTCACTTCTACATCTATACTTCCATCCACAGCAACATGTGACCCTAGATATTTAAAACACTCTACCTCCTCAAGCAACTCGCCATTCAAAGCTGTATTCATCTCCCTACCATCTACCAACCTCGTACACTTCATCACTTTACTCTTATTCTCATTTACTTTCAATTTCCTCCTTTCACACACCCTTCCGAACTCCTCTACCAACTGTCTCAGTCTCTCCTCTGAATCAGCCACCAGTGCAGTATCATTTGCAAACAGCAGCTGCTTCAGATTCCACTCTCCACCATCAACATTCACCTGACTCAGACCTCCACCTAAAACTCTTGCATTCACCTCCCTTACAACACCATCCATGTAAATATTAAACAACCAAGGCGACATCACACATCCCTGTCGCAGCCCCACTCTCACAGGAAACCAGTCACTCACAGCATTTCCCACTCTTACACACGCTCTATTATTTACAAAAAAAATTTTCACCCCTTTTAGTAACCTACCATCAAGTCCATACAATCTTAAAACACTCCACAAAGCCTCCCTATCAATTCTATCATACGCTTTCTCTAAATCCATGAATGCCCAAAACACATCCTTGCCTTTCGCTAAATACTTTTCACACACTTGTCTCACAGCAAACACCTGATCCACACATCCCCTCCCTCTCCTAAAGCCACACTGCTCTTCACCAATCACTCCCTCTGTACCCTCTCTAACTCTCATAATTAACACTCTACCATAAACCTTACCTACAACACTCAACAGACTTATACCCCTAAAGCTAGTACATTCATACTTATCACTCTTCCCTTTATACAACGGGACCACACAAGCACTTGCCCAGTCAATTGGCACCATACCTCTCACAAAGCACACATTCAACAATCTTACTAACCAGTCAACAATGGTCACTCCACCACCTTTTAGGCATTCCACAGCACACCCATCCATACCTGCAGCTTTCCCTGTTTTCATCTCCTTTACTGCCTTCTCCACTTCCTCCTTCGTGATCAAAGAATCATTCAACTCTCCCAACACATTTATTCCTTGCACCCTTCCATCTGCCACAATCTCAGCCACCCTTTCCTCCTCTACATTTAACAATCTTTCAAAATACTCCGCCCATCTCTTCCTTACTGCATCCATCTCAATTAACATCCTTCCATCCTCTGCTTTTACTCGTTCTTCCTTCCCAGACTCTCCCTTTCGCACCGTTTTCACCTCCTTCCAAAACATTTTCTTATTCTGTTGAAAATTCTCTGTAAGCCGCCCACCCCACCTCTCATCTGCTGCCACTTCAGCATCACTCACAGCCCTTCTCGCCCTATTCCTCTTTTCCTTATACCTTTCATATGACATCTCATCCTTCCTCTGCAGCCACACTTCATATGCACGTCTTTTCTCAGCCACAGCCATACTTACTTCCTCGCACCACCATTCACTTCCTTTTCTTACACCACCACCCACACGTCTCACACCACACACCTCTTCTGCATGCCCCACCATAGCACTCTTAAACAACTGCCATTCCTCCTCCACACTGCAATTTTCCGGATCTTTCAGTGCGTTCCACTCATCTTTCAATTTCTCCTGATACTCTATCTTTTTCTCTCTTTTATCCAACTCACTCACTTTCAAAACCTCCCTGCCACACCTAACTCTCCTAGCTCTCACCCATCTCTTACCTACTCTTAACTTTCCCTCCACTAGGTAGTGGTCAGACATACCTCCACCCTCCCCTCTCAGAACTCTCACATCCAACAATCTTCCTATTACATTCCTAGACACGACCACATAGTCCATCAAAGCTCTATCAACAACCCTTCCACCCTCCTGTCTCACCCATGTATACTTATAAATATCTTTCTTCTCAAACAGCGTATTCCCAATCACCATCTCTCGCTCAACACACATCGCTATCATTCATTCCCCATTTTCATTTCTTCCAGGCACACCATGCATACCAACTACACCTTCAACTGCTACATTTCCCACTCTAGCATTCAGATCTCCCATCATTACCACATTCACATTCGCTCCAAAACTCTGCAGACACTCATCAACATCATTCCAGAAAGACTCCCTCTCTTCTTCATCCCTTTCACTACCAGGCCCATATGCACTCACAAACACCCACAACTCACGTTCAAATTTCACTTTCACCCACATCAGTCTCGATGACACCTCCTTCCATTCAATCACACACTGCTGTACTTCCGGACTCACTAACAAGGCCACACCTTCTCTTGCCCTTCCTCTATCAACACCTGACAATCTTCCATTCACACTTCCAAACATAGACTCACCCTTCCCTTTCATCTTCGTTTCACTCAAAGCTAACACATCCAACTTTCTTCTCACAAACATTCTTCCAATCTCCTCCCTTTTAGCCTCAATTGTACTACATCCACGCACATTCATAGACCCAATCTTCAGGGTACGGGGATAACTCCATCCCCCATCCCTTCCTCTGGCCTGTCTCTTTTTAGGAACTAAAAAACAGAGGAGGGGGTCCCTAGTCCCCTCACCCCGCCCCTTTTAGTCGCCTTTTACGACACGCAGGGAATACGGTGTTAGTATTCTTCCTAACACAACCTGGCCGCAGAGTAGTAGTACCACCCCATAGTGCGGCCAGATTGTGTCCCCCCCGCCACAGGGGGGGATTTAACAATGAGCAAGCGTATCAAGTTGACTTCACAACCTTTGGAGGACTGTAGTGTCAAGTAAAGTGTGAAAATAAGTGAACACTGAACATATTGTAAATACTGTATATATATATTTTAATATAAAACAACAAAATAAGGGGTTACCTATGATATCATTCAAATATAAACTGTGCAACATACCTATGCTAATACACCTATGATGTCTCACATAACTAAGCTAATACACCTATGGTGTCTCACATAACTAAGCCAATACACCTATGGTGTCTCAAAATGAACAACTACATGAAATATGGATGATTCTTGATATAACTGCATTGCTATTATTGTATTAGTTATATACAAATGTATCAGTTATATAGCTACAATGACCACACTTGTGATTCCTGCAGTTATGTAACAGTTACTTTAACAAAATGTAACTACAATTTTATGGCCAACACAATTATGTAACAGTTGCATTAGCAAGATGTAACTACAGTTTTAAGGCCAACACAATTATATAACAGTTGCACTAACAAAATGTAACTAAAATTATGGCCAACACAATTATGTAACAGTTGCATTAACAAAATGTAACTACAGTTTTATGGCAAACACGGTTATGTAACAGGTGCAGTAACACAATGTTAGGTTACAGTCAGACTTATGTAACAGGTCCACTAAAATTATGTAACTACAATAGCATTAACACGATGTAACTGCAATTATGCAGTATTCATACAATTATGTTACTTTTACAGTATTATATATTTCACTTACTGATTATAATGTGTATATAGTATGCATTAATTTGTTATGATAATATTTACTGTCGCTGGTGCGACAGTGGGCGTGACCGAGTGAAATGTAGATATTATATAGGCATTATATAGGCATTAGTATATATCTCATAAACACAATGTACAGGATGTAGTGTCTGCTGGAGACGTACACAGCTTCTCACTAGGAATGGCAATTCACATAACGCCTGTCCACAGTCTTGTTGTCCCAGACCATCAAGAATTCTTAACCATGTGATGTATTTCAATCATCCTCGTAGTCCAGACGACCAAGAATTTCATAACGTATTCAAACACGTGGAGTAACCAGCCCTATTCGGCTAGTCCACGTGAATGGAAATCTACCAGACACTACATCACACACACACACACACACATATCCTCTCCAAGTTGTATATAATGTCGGAGAGATTTCATTCAGATCAGAAGGGGCTAGAGAGAAAGGGGAGAGAGGGGCTACAGAGAAGGCCCAACACTAAGGTCATTAGGCCGTCACGTTCCGTTACGCTGTAACTCACTATTGATATAACCGTGCAATAAAACTTCATAACCCAAGAGTGCTGTAACTCACCTCGTTGACATTACGTCTCACGACTATATTCTGGCTGTGCTTGACGATCCACAATCGACTTCCCTATCTCCCCACAAGTACTTACGACCACGCTATCGAGATGGGAAGCCAGAATTATCTGGCCAATATTCTGATAATAAAACAGGATCAACTAGAAACTATACTAGGATCATGTGGTGAAACTTATAATGATTGTAGAAACATAATGTCAACCATTTGATAAGGAAACTAAGTCCAAAAGGTACAACTTTTAGTAAAGAAACTAGAATCATAGGGTCATTTTTCTGATCATGAAACTAGGATCATAAGGTCAACCTTTTGATAATGAAAATAGGATCATAGGAGCAAACTTCTGATAATGAAACTAGAATGATAACGTCATGCATCTGTAAATTTAACTATTTAAAAATGAATCAAGGATCGTCACTCAAAACTTTTTAAAACGAGACCAGAATCATCTCATCAATCTTTTCAAAATTAAACAAGAATCGTCACCTCAAATTTTTAAAGACAGAAGCAGAATCATCTCATACCTCTGAAAAAAAAAAAAAAAAAAAAAAACTACAATAGCCATCATAAACTTCTGAAAACGAAACTGGAACCATTATCACAAACTATAAGATGAAACTAGAATCGTTCTCGCCTACATTTGAAAATGGAACAAAGAACCGCCATCTGAAACATCTGCAAAATAAAACTAGAATCATCCAAAAATTTGAAAATGAAACAAAAAAACATTTCCTACTTCTGAAACAGAAAGTAAAATCGTTATCTCAATCTTCTGAAACGTATACTAGAATCGTCATGTTAAACTTCCTATAATGAAGCTAGAATCGCCATGTCAAGCTACTCAGAATGAAACTAGAATCACCACGTCAAACTTAACACAAGAACCATCACCCAAACTTCAGATAATGAAACAAGAACCATCACCCAAACTTATAATGAAACAAGAACCATCACCCAAACTTATAATGAAACAAGAACCATCACCCAAACTTATAATGAAACAAGAACCATCACCCAAACTTATAATGAAACAAGAACCATCACCACAAACTCCTAACAAAGCTAAAATCACCACATAATGAACCGGTAATCGTCACGTTAACTTCTAAAAATGAAACTAGAATCACCAGGTCAAAATTCTGATCATATAACTAAAATCAGAGCCTCTTATGACAGGAAAGATGGCAGTAGAGTCTAAGATCCGTATTCTCGTCGGTTAAGAAAGCTTCCTTAAACCTTTTCCTATGTGATTTATTTTGCTTATTACACCTCACTGTCCCCGCCTGTTACACAAATCCTTCTGATGTCGCCATAAACTACATTAATCACGTACAAAACGATATAAACTATCCATATCCAATAACAAGTGGTGCCAGGCCCAACAAACCTTGCCGAACAGCAGTTATTTTCAACCGTTTTCAAGTTATAACACTCTGAAATCCGTGATCTTGCGTTTGACCTTTAAAGGTCACTCATGGTCAAATATCAAGGTGCCAAATGGAAGTCCATATGAGACTTCCTATATCTTGATAATAGTAAATATCTCTGTAATCAACTAGTCCTACTGGACTCAGGTTCGAATCCCGGCTAGGATAGGGAACAATTTAAGGATCTGAATTTCATGAAAAGCAGATTATTCTGATCTACCAGATGACCCGCCGACATGTCATAAAAGTACCCCCTTTATTACCAGTACACCAGTCCTGTATGAGACAGCCCTAGCATGTATTCAATATGGATGGTGGGTGTTAGCGCCGAAGTGGTGACGTGTGGAGACGAAGGAGGACTACTGGGCCCCAAGGAGGATTACTGGGTCTTGGGAATAGGCACTGAAGCCTTTTCCCAGAGTCAGACACTTAAAAAAAAAAAAAAAAAGTTTCGCGTCATTGTCCCCTGAGTATCCGTGACCATGAGTTTGACATTTCACTGTCACTTGAGGTCAAATGTCATGTTACCAAAATATAATCCGATATGGTATTTCCAATATGCTGATAATAGTAAATACCGTATCTGTCTTCAACCAGAGTCGTGTTATAACTCCCTGAATATCCTTGACCTTGAGTTTGACCTTTCAAGGTCACTCAAGGTCAAATGTCTTGGCGCCAAAGCCCGTATGGTAGTTCCTGTATCCTGATAATAGTACGTATCTCTATCTTCAGCCGGTTTCAAGTCATATCCCTCTGATAATCCGTGACATTGATTTTGACCTTTCACACTCAATCGATTACCATCAAAATTTAATCACTTCATTTTGGGACCAGTGCCCACATATCCTGAAAGTATCATGTAATTTTATTCAGCTGTTTTCCTGTAATGTTGCTAACAGACAAACAAAGAAACAAAGAAATTCTACCAAAACAATACCTCTCCGAACTCCGTCCCGGGCGAGGTCATATATCGTTTGAGAAAAGACTTTAAGGGAGCTTCTTTAACCGACGAGGATACGGGCCAGTGTTGTATGCTTAAACCTTTTATTGCAAAGTGGAATGCAGACCCGAAAAATTGTAATTATCGGAGCACCTGTGGTTATTATTTATGGTTAGCCTGTATCCCACACTACTGAGAGAGAGAGAGAGAGAGAGAGAGAGAGAGAGAGAGAGAGAGAGAGAGGGGGGGGGGAATATTGACAGGAGGGGCATACACGTCCCATCTCACTCACTAAAGAAATTGTCACGAAAAATATATACAGGGAGCTTGCATTCCACTTAGCGGCTTTGTGTTGTAGCATAAAACTATAAGAGCAGTATCATGAAGAGTAATATCATTACCAGCAATATCATTAAGAGTAATATCATTAAGAGTAATATCATTAAGAGCAATATCATTTAGAGCAATGTCATTAAGAGCAGTATTAAAGGCAGTAACATTAAGCATATCATAAAGAGCAGTATCACTGTGCAATATCATCAAGAGCATATCGGAAAGAACTATATCATTATAAATCCATAAGGTCGAAGCTATGCAGAAGCCTTGTCTTTATAAGGATAAACTGTGATGCCTGTGATGATAATAAAACAGGTCTGACCTTTATGTATCTTGCTGCAGCTTTGTGTGGGTTGAGTTTGTGTGTGTATACGTGTGGCTTTAGCTTTGTGTGTGTATACTTGTGGGTTTAGCTTTGTGTGTGTATACTTGTGGCTTTAGCTTTGTGTGTATATGCTTGTGGCTTTAGCTTTGTGTGTGTATATTTGTAGTTTTAGCTTGGTGTATGTGTACTTGTGCTCTGGTGTTAGTGTCTCTGTCTCCCAGTCTCTTTGTGTGTGTGTGTGTGTGTGTGTGTATTTCTCTCTCTCTCTCTCTCTCTGCTTATACAGTAGATATAGCTGGGCCTCATCAATTCCACAGTTGTCAACTATTGGTGAGAGAGAGAGAGAGAGAGAGAGAGAGAGAGAGAGAGAGAGAGAGAGAGAGAGAGAGAGAGAGAGAGAGAGTGTGAGTTTCCTCGGTCCACCAGGTGCTTGCTTCACCCATGGATCACTGAGCCACAAGCATCAAAGGAGCAACTAAGCACCTGTGAACACCTTACTACCGCCAGACGATTTTATTTGGTTATGGAGAAGCCTCTCGCAGTGAAGGGGTTAAAAACAGTTCCCATTAACCCCATGATACAAGACATCCACTCTAAGCTGAATATATCTCTCTGGTTGTGGCAAGACTCCATGTAAAAAAATGTCTGCTTTGTTGTAGCAAGGATCAGTATCAAAATTATCCTTGCACCGGAATAACGAAAAAAGTGTGTGTGTATATATATATATATATATATATATATATATATATATATATATATATATATATATATATATATATATATATATATATGGCATAATTCTGTAAGCCTTATATATTCTGCCTTAACTCCGAAAAAAGCTGCCATCTCTTCATTCATAGCGCTGAGCTACATTGAGTGATAAACTCTAGGATATGATTCTAGTCACGAAGAAGGCATTTGGAATTAGCACAAATTCGTAGTGTTGTTTTATTCTGGCATTGAGTTACAGGTAATAAGCTTTGCAAAAAGACGAAGTTCTCCTGTTACAGGGCAAGTGGACTGAAATAAGCAGTAAAACGACGAATATCTCCCATTCAAGAAGGATGAACTAGGCCACCATTTTCTACAGTTAACATCTTGCTATAGCTCGGCATGCAGAACTGAAAGATGGTAATTCTGTGTCAGGTTAAACTGGACAGAGTATAGAAGCTCGGACCCCATAGTTGTAATATCAGGAGGTGGAGCACAGAACAAGACCCGGCCCAGGATTGCTGTATAGACGCCAGACGATTTTATTCAGGCTAGGAAGTAATCATTGGAGTAAAGGGTTAAAAACAGGCTGGCCTGCCCTACCGGTGTTCTCTCTCTAGCTAACGGGAAAGTCATCACCTAAATAAGGTCCAGCACTTCTCATGCGTGCAACAGGTGGCTCTACAGGACATCACATTTCACCATCGGGGCACTAATAACAAACGTCCACACTGAAGACACCGAGTATAAACTAAGACAAACTCTTTCAGAACTGATTTGGTATTAGTGGGGGGGGGGGGAGGAATTATGTCGAAAATCCATTAACACTCCAAGGCTCTTCGGAATCACTCTCAGATGGATAAAATCGTCTGTCATAGGCTAGAATGGATATAAAAGTGATCCCGACAGAGAGTGTTGATGGTACCATTATTAACACGTCATGCTCATGGCAAACACTCTCAGCTGAGTGAAATCGTCTGGCGTTAGCTGGATTGGAACAACCATCCAGAGCTGTCTCGACCATGAGAGGAATAAAACTGTTCTCAGGAAATTCCCAGTCCCAAACTCAGACCGATCTCGCTTCTTTCCGAACCGAAGCCCAGGACTCAGCCACTTAAATCCCCACTCCCACAGGTGGCTATAAATTCAGAAATACACTGTACAATCTTTCTGCTTAAGCCACTTCACAGCAATGATAGCGAAATTTATAGCACTATATCGCTTGAATTCAGATTTTAGTCGTCCAGGAATGCCATGATCAGTAACCCATACTCTAATATAGCTGAACAATATGTGCGGTTCAGTCATCATACCGAATACTAATATACTGATTTTATTTTTGTTTTTATTCTTTTATATATTTATATTTATTTTTCTTCTAGTGAGAAGCATAAATAGTTTCATCTATTGATGAGACCGGAGGATTGTGTGTGTGTATATAAATAGATAGATAGATAGATAGATATGGATAGACAGATAGATTGATTGATTGATATATAAAATTCTTTAGAATACAGAGATAAATAAATAGTGAAGTAAATATTAGGAGTAGATGGATGGAGAAATTGTATACATCCAAATTTATACATGTATACTGTATATCCTATATATCTTTATCAATATCTGTCTATCTGTCAATCAATCAATCAGTCAATCAATCCATCAGTCTCTCTCTCTCTCTCTCTCTCTCTCTCTCTCTCTCTCTCTCTCTCTACTGTACAGTACATATCCATATATCGATATCTATATCTATATCTACCTACCTATTTATTAATTAATTTATTTATCTATCTATCTATCTATCTATATAATGTTTCTATCTATATAGATAGATATATACAGTAGATGGACAATATACAGTATGTAATTATAGATAGATAGATAGATAGATAGATTGATTGATTGATTGATAGATTCATAGATGGTCAATTCTTTATGGACTTTGCCCCAGTTTCACTCTCCCTTTCTCAGATATTCACACATCAGACTGGATCCTTAACCTGCCCTGCAAGTCCTCCTGCAGCCCCTTTCATACTCTTCCTGAATTCACCAGTGGATGAATCCCTCTTAGATAATCCTTCAAATCGTGAATCTAGTTTCATCAGGCACCTTAAAAGAGACATCCTGCTGAAATCATGCAACAATTTATTTAGATCCGGTTTGCATCTTCTTCAGCACAGTTCTCACAAATATGTATAATTCTTCCATTTGAGTAGTTCTCATCGCCGTGTAATCATTGCACAGATCAAATGAATTTTCTCCTTCCCCCATGCAGCCGGGGAATGATTTCGCGACCTTCCTGTCAGGAGTCCAATCTTTTACCATTTGACCTTTGTTGACTTCACTAAAGAAATGTTGCTGTTAACTACTTCAGTCATATGCCATCTATTTTTAGCTGATTATTAATAATATGAGTCATTTTCATTCATAGACAGGAGGACTTTCAACAGTGATGATGTTAGTGAATGTAATATCTAAAACATACAGTGTAATATAGTTGGATGGACTAGGATATAAGAATATGATGAAAAAGTTGCTGATATTGTTTTTAACCCTGCTCTTTTTAGCCAAGCGGACCCGTCGATCACAGGTATGTAACTGCTTCCGGTGAGCCTGCCTACAGGTATAATACAGTACTGTGTAGGGAACTGGCTCCCCCCTGTGGTAGACAGCTTCTCGCCAGGGTCAGACCAGAGTACTTCCCCTTGGCAAAAAGTGTAGGGAAATAATGAGGTTCGGTTCCCGGGTGGGCGTTCCGGCTGCTTTGCTCCACTCAGGGTGCCAGCGTCACCATGTGTAGGCTTCTCTTCATCACCTGGTGAAGCAGAAAATATATGAGCTTGGGATGGCACAAGCTATAGCAGTGAGCTTTCTGTCTCATCAGCTCCACCCCTCTAATTGACCTCCTTTTCTCTCCTACTGTCTTTGTGGCGATGTTGATATCACTGTCTTTTTACTATCGCTGTTACTCTGGATACTACTGTTCTGAACTTTCTTCCAATATGTCTTCCGTATTACGGAGGGCACGTAGCACCGGTTTGTCTACACTTCTGCTCCATTGTCAGGCTTTCTTACAGGCTCCGACGAGGAACCTACACGTGGTGGCATTGTGCAGCATGGGTGGAGCAACTGTGTCGTCTACCAAGGAGCCAAACCCACTCATATTTCCCTCCACTTCGCCGTGAGAATGATCATGGGCCCGAAATGGTGAGGCGCTGTCTACCACAAGGTGACTGCGTTTCTCAGCATGACGTACGTACTATATTGTGGGACGGCCCCTTAGTAACAGTTGCTTACTGTGGTCGACGGGTCT
>NC_136992.1:9987456-10002456 GCF_032717465.1 Coenobita brevimanus | reverse complement strand
AAGTCCGTTCCCTGAGGCACAACAGTCCTCCTATGTAGTGGTAGCAGTAGTACAGTAGCTGCAGTCCCAGATCCATTTAAAACGTGAACCCTGTGGACTACATAATGTTGCCTATACTTTGCAGCCCACCATCCTTGTTTTGTGGGGATATGAAGAGGACTGAGGGACGTTTGTATAACCAGGCAGCTCCACTGACTAGTTATATGAGTGCCACCGCGTGAAGACGTCCCTCGTTAGCACCAATCTCCTTTCGTATAGCATACATTTAACATGTCACCACTACACAGCTAACACCCACCGTTCATAGATGTTACTGTATAGGTTTGCCTCACACAGGACTGGTGTATTGGTATTACCTGATGTGTATTCATTATCTGTCGGTTGGACTTAAGGTAAATCAATAAAGTCAGTTTTAACATTCAAGTCTTTAAGCTGTTCCCTGCCCAAACAGGGTATCGAAAACGCTTTCATTGGAGCAGCAGACCATCTCTCAAGCCACTCACCCACTACCTACCCTGCATACATGTATAAGGTCTACAGCCATGAATCACCTACCTCACACTTTACAATCAAATCAGAGTGAATGTTTCAGTGACAAGATGCGAAAATCAGTACGATCAATGGTAACATTCGATTGCTATTTGCGTACTTGTTAAACTATTCTTACTCTAACTTGGCCTAAGATTACCGTCTCTCCAACTTGAATGTTATGGTGTAACTAAATATTAACACTAAAGTATTGTGTTAATCATGAAGAAATGCAGTGTGAAGGACGTGGAATCCAAGCATTTTTCTTTTTTTAGTCTTTGAGCGACGTGAAATAAACTGCTAAGGGCGAATATGTAAGCTGTGATACGGTGAATTAACCCTAAGTTAAGATCAAAGAACAGAAATCTAGGTTGTGTTAATGTGAACGAAATATAGGATCCTGGAAAAGAATGAAACTCTAGGCCAAGTTAAAATAAAAGAACTATATGATCCTTTATAAAGATTACTGGAGCTGAGGTTTGGGGTACACTAACTACCACGATTTTGTAATCATATGTGTTTCTGCTTTGATTTCTGTATTTTTGCCTAATTTTATGGACAAATTATGTAAAGTAAAAAAAAAATATTCTTAAATACGGCCTACAATACTGAGTCGAGGTAGTTTAGGAGTAATAATGCCTGAACCTCCACGTCTTGTCATCAGTCCCACAATCAGGGTAACATGCAGCTCTAATGTAATGTAAATGTTGTAATATAAGGCAAGGTGGATACACCTTCTGTGATCAAAATTCCATTCTGAACTCTAGGAGAGAGAGAGAGAGAGAGAGAGAGAGAGAGAGAGAGAGAGAGGATGTGGAAGGGTGGACTATTGCATTACGGTCAACTATATCGCCACAGAGGCTGGTGTTAATGCAGTGGCCCTTTGAAGGCCAGACTAGCGGTGGTGCTCAGTGGAATAGGCCAGGTGCGAGTTTTGACCTACACGGAAACTGAAAACATCGTCATTATTCATTTTCATTGTATCAACATAAACCGCACTTACAATATATTCATCTCACGCAATAATACCTTTGACGAATAACATGAACTTGCGGAATAATGTTATGCATCAACTTACCCGTAAATAAGGGAAAATATTAGGCAGTCTTTTAAACACTGTGAGAAGATGAACGGTCTTAGATATTGTGCTTTCCTGTTTTACGGTTGTCAAAGTATAGCATTGTTAGGCAAGTAACTGATATTATGTCAAAGCTGTTTTCACAGGAAACTTCTCTATTTTTTGCAGGATTTTTGCTATTATAACAAAAAATCTCGTACGTCGATATATTTAACTTCCCTCTGCACCAGTACTTTCAAGTGGCCAATTACGTGTGAGAAATAAATTCCTTCCTCCCATGAACATAATCCTGTAAAGATCACATCCGTTTGGAACACCTTAACCCACTAGACCACCAGATAAGCATTGGGTTGTATGGTTACCATTCAGCTTGGTAAATTGTTTCCCAGGCTGCAATAAACCATCAGGTTTGTCACTCAGTGCAGAATGACGAGAAGGTAGCACTGCATCAGGTAAGTGCATGGTTGGATTAGAGATAATTCGTGTGTGTGTGTGTGTGTGTGTGTGTGTGTGTGTGTGTGTGTGTGTGTGTGTGTGTGTGTGTGTGTAAGAAATTCTAAGTGGAGGGGTTAGATATAGGTTGCATTTACGTTTTCACTAAATCTCTATCTATCTATCTATCTATCTATAGCCCGACGCCCTAATCCCGCAAAGGGTGGCCGCAGACAAAAAGCCTCCAAGTCACTCTGTCACCCACCATATGACTACCCTCCCCCCAACTCACCGCCCCCTCCCTCATATACCTCTCAACTCCATCCCTCCACCTCATCCTCGGTCTACTCCTCCCTCTCCCTCCCTCCACCTCACCTACATACACCCTCTTAGTCAGTCTTTCATTCTCCATTCTCTCCACATGTCCAAACACAAAATCTCACCTCAGCTGAATACAAACGCCTGGGGCAACAAGAATATAAGATGACAAGGCATAATCATGCGGTTCTAGGACTTCAGCCGTATTCTAGGTGGTACAGGAGGCTTTGTAGCCCTTACTCTTTAGCGATTTAATTCGTATATTGTACCTAACAATCTACCGCGTGCTGTTAATATATATCGTTTTAACGTAGGCATAGTGTGAATCAATAAAATCTATCTATATTTAGCTATGGCGAGGCACCTTTATGCAAAGTGGGGTGGCCACAAACAAATCGCTCCCATGTCACCCTGCCCTCCAATATCAAGCTGCCCTTCCTTATACACGCACCATCTTTATTCATATGCCAAGTCCATCGCTTCCCTGTTGCATATCTTTTCGTCTCCCCCTTCCCCATTCCCTCACCACCTCACTCACATACTGTACACTCTCCTGGTCAGTCTCACTCTCACTTCTATGTTTAAGTAAAATAGCCTGCATACAATGACATACAAGAGAAAACCGAGGGGTAACATGCAACATAAATCGCTAAGAAAGAGGTGTTACTTTGTCTCTAAAGGTTCTTAGAATACGACTCCATGTTCAGAGGGTCCTTTTTGATCCCGACTCCCCCCTCCCCTCCTCACACACACACACACACACACACACACACACACACACACACACACACACACACACACACACTACTTCTGCTGTATAGCCAGATCAAAGACACCCCCACACCCTTAGCCTTCCCATATATTGATACTCTTTTCATGCTTCTGTGACAAAACATAATCTATTTAGAAGACATTATATACTCTCATCTTGACAAGAGTGAAGGCAATACTGTGTAATGTATTTGAGTAAACCGATGATGTCGAGAGGAAGGCTATATCACCCTTCCTGAATCATGTTCAACTCACTGCTAAAAAAAAAAAAAAAAAAAAAAATTGAAGTATGCAAACACTCTCACTTACGCTATACGAGCAGCACACTAGCACAGCACCACAAATGCTGTAAAAATGCAAAATATATATTAGTTTGTCTCTCATGTATATTTTTCGGAGTCTCTAGCCTGTTGCTGCACTGCCATACCTGAAGTACTTTCCCTCGTGTCGAAAGCTTTTGGCGCAGAGCGATGGACTATGGCATAAAGGATTCGAATATTTTTCCAGGGAGTCAATGCAAGATCACGGGCGATGTGCAGCGGGATGGGGAGGCGTTGCTATGTGGAATTATTTGCAGTGTTTATTGTATATTATGACCCTATTAGATTTCAGATAGCTGATTTTTTTGTCACTCATTGTTTAGAACGGTATATACTAGTGCATCTATCTATCGATCTATCTATTGCCAGACGCCATAATCCCGTATGGGGTGGTCATTTGACTCTTGAGTTATTTGTTTTACAGGGAGGGGCACTAACCCTCCACCAACCCACTTGACACGTGGGGAGCACGTATGGTTTGGTTATATGGTTACCACCCAGCATTGTAAATGGTTTCTTGGCTTACAGGAAACCATTTGGCTTGTCACTCAATGTAAATCCACCTGTAACAGAAAGAAAAGCATTAAGTAGTGACAGGAAAGATGGGAGAAATAGGAAGAGAGGAGGGCAGGCACAGAAAAAGAATGATAAAGGCTAAGGAAGAAGTAGGCAGCATTACATCAAGTGAGTGGATGATGAGAGTGAAAAAAAAAACGGCAAAAGCGTTCATAAAAACATTATTTTTCTCTTGAACACTAACCTTTGAGACATCTAGCAGACGAAGATTCTAAGAAAAGCGGTCATCTGAAACCAATCCTGCTCGAAGCCGCTTTAGCTCGTGTGTTGGAGATTAGCTCGGCACGAGCCATTCCAGGGATGGACCGACAAGGGATCGCATTGCCACTCCTCACACCCGTAATATCATGGCTCAGGCAGTCTGACCTCGATTTTCAATGGGAAATCAGAAGTCTTCGAAAAAATCTATCAACAGTTGCAATATTTTTCGTCTAGTAAGTTATTCCTTGTGCAGGTATTTTTTCGCAAATCTGATTAATCCGTTTTAGTTGCGAGGAAAGTAGTTATGATTTATATGCAAATTTGATTAATAAATATGTAAGATGCGAGGATACTAATTATGATTTTTATATAGAAATTTGTAATACTGTGTACTTAACAACATGATACATCTCTTTTATTTTTCTTATAAATGCTACAACCATTAAGCTTGTAGTTAGTAAACAGTTTTTACTCATAACAGTTCTCTCAGTTATTCTTCACACACTTAACAACATTAGTTGGGATAATTGGTAATATATGTGTGGGTCAAGGGTTTAGCAACAAGTATGGTAGCAGTGTGTTGGTGAGAGTGTATGGCTGGTCTTCCTGTGCTGGCTTGTAAGCAGGTGGTTGAAATTACTCGATATTGTGCCTATACAGCTTTAAACAGGTAGGTGTTGATATGTTATACCTTGTATAGCGTATACTGTACGTGTGTATAATGTAGAAAGTGACAAGATGTAGTGTTTTGGTTTGGGTATAGTAAAGTGACAATTGTGCACAGGGTTAGTGAGCATGTGGGTTGTATGTGAATGTAATTGAAAGCTCTAGGAGAAATACTCTGAGATAGTTTGAAGTGTGAAAAGAATTACAGATGAGTGTACGTAAGGTGGAGAAGGGAGGGAGAGGGGGAAACCGAGGATGAGATGGAGGGATGACGTAGAGAGATATGTGAGAGATGGGGTATGAGCTGAAGGAAAGGCACCAACTATTATGTCCTCCACGTTTAGGGTTTCAGCTCTGGATAGGGACAGACGCATGGCAAGACGAGGTTCTTAATGTTGCCAGTCATTTTAACCATTCTTCACTGGACACTGTCTAAGAAATTAGTGTCTATTCTGTTGTAAAGATGCCAGAACTTCACTGCATGATCCTCACGATTCAGGAAGAGAGAGAGAGAGAGAGAGAGAGAGAGAGAGAGAGAGAGAGAGAGAGAGAGAGAGAGAGAGAGAGAGAGAGAGAGAGAGAGAGAGAGACAGAGACAGACAGACAGACAGACAGACAGAGACAGACAGACAGGCAGGCAGACAGAAGGGAGAGAGAAGAATAATGGACAGACAAACAAATCGACAGAAAAATTGCAGTCAGAAAAGCCGGTTTGAAACTCGATCGCCCATATGTTTCATTTCTTTACAATTTCAGAATATTTTGAGTCAATCCTCAATAAGAAGATTCTAAAGCACCATCCCAGAACCTATTTGACCTTCAGTACGGTTTATATTATGGACACTCCTCAGACGATCTTCTCACATTCCTTTCTTTATTGGCCATCCTCCATTTTGAGATTTTCTTGAAGCCTTTGCCATTGCGCTTAACATCCCAGAGCCTCCCGACTGAGTGTGCCTCAGATCTTTAAGTTTCAAATTACCCTCTTGGTGTTGCTATCCTTCTATCTGTGCCCTTAGCTCCATTTCTGATAGTTCTGCTGCAGCTGTTGTAGACGACAGTTGTTCTTCTGTTATTAATAGTCGTGTTTCTCAAGGTTCTTTTTTATACCAAACATTATGCTTCTGTTCATCAGTAACCTGAGCTGCACACCTAATCCCATCCGCTCCACTCTTACTCTTCCACCCACCTTGTACAGCATCTACACAACAGTTACGTCAATATATAAGGGATGACCTTGTGGCACACTTGGTTTCTGATTTGTCAGTTGTGCCTGGTTTTCGCGTAAAGAATTTTTTTTTTTTTATTATATGTTTAATTTCTAAAAATAAAAACTTGTCTCCTAATTATTTTAATCTAGCAAAATCTTTCAGAATACTTTTATTCAATTTTCTATATCATATCACTAATCCCTTATCATCTCTCAGTATAACTGGAGCTTCATTCTCTCGCGACCTGTCATAGGATGACCACATTACCTATCTTGCCAAATGCACTTCCCATAGACTGAGTGTGCTGAAGCGACTCTGTTTATTCTTTGGCCCTGCGCAGATAGTTATTTTGTACAATGGGCTTGTTCATTTCTATGTACAGCAGTCATGTCTTACCTGTGGGGAGATAACCATATACAGCTCTTTTAACCGGGGTGGAGTCAAAGTATTTATTTATTTTTTATCAGCTCCAGTCCTTTAACTGATTCACCCCTCTCTCTCTCTCCCTCTCTCTCTCTCTCTCTCTCTCTCTCTCTCTCTCTCTCTCTCTCTCTCTCTCTCTCTCTCTCTCTCTCTCTCTCTTTCCCTCCTTGTTGCATCTTCTCTGTCTGCTATAGCTATGTCGATGGCCACTGCTCTCTGGAACTGTCTGTTTGTATCCGTCCATTAATACGACGGGCGACCAGCACCCGTCCAGAAATGCACCATAATTCTTTTCTTGTCCAACTCTCTAATGCAGAAGTCAACAGATGCTCACTGTTTTATTTTTATGCAAGTGGTTTACCCCAATACTGTCTTCCTGAAGCACATCTTTCCTCTTCCTATGACCTCCAACCTTTTAAAGGCAATGAGTCCATGCTTCTCGTAATTAAGATTTTTTTTTTCTTAATTTAAGTTACATTTTCCTGGTAGACACTCTTTTTGTTGGTATACTGACTTTGGTTCATTCTTTTCGTACAAAATATTATAGTTAGCATCTCACAAAAGCAGATAAACAGCTTGGTAAACAGATCACACACACACACACACACACACACACACACACACACACACACACACACACACACACACACGCAAGTTCAAGGAGGGAGACAGAGAGTAATTGGAATGAAAGCAAGATGTGACCTCCTCCACTGACCATAGTTCCTAGGGGGCTATCTAGAGAGAGAGAGAGACAGAGAGAGAGAGAGAGAGAGACAGACAGACAGACAGACAGACAGGCAGGCAGACAGAAGGGAGAGGGAAGAATAATGGACAGACAAACAAATCGACAGAAAAATTGCAGTCAGAAAAGCCGGTTTGAGAGAGAGGGGGGGGGGAGATTGAGGGAGGTAGGGAGGCAGGTGGCAAATGAGACAGTATCAAGGCTATATACACCTGGATTATGGGGAAGATTGGCAAGTAGGTAGGTAGGTAGCTGGGGAGGTAGGTAGGTAGGTAGCTGGGGAGGTAGGTAGGTAGGTAGGTGGGGGAAGAAGGAAGAGGAGGAGGAGAAGGAAAAGAGGAAAAAGCAGGAGGAGGAGGAGAAGGAAGAAAAGGAGGAAGACAAGGAGAAGTCTGAGGAGGAGGGGGAGGGGTAGGAGGAGAAAGAGGTGAAGGACGAGGACAAGGAGGCGGAGAAGGTTGAGGAGGAGGTGGAGGAAAATAATTTCAGCATACTAAATTGGTTAAAAATAAATCCACTCTTCTCTTCACTACGACCTCCTGTTCATGCTTGTCTGGGGAGAGAAAGTAGTATGTTGCAGCCATGATATAGTAGTGAAGATGCTGAAAGGGGAAATGACCATCATCATCATCATCATCATCATCATCATCATCACCAGTACCTCCATCTTCATATTTTCATTCTCATCACCAGATTCATTCTCATCATTATTATCATTAAATCCGTAATTCCTTTCATCATCATCATCATCATTATCATCGTCATCGCCATCTTCATTTTTTTCATTACATTATCATCACGACATTCTTTATCATTGTTATCATCATTACTGTAATCCCCTTCATCATCATCATCATCTTCATCATCATCATCATCATCATCTAACCTTGTGTCTAACTACTATTCGTGGACTGAGAGGGATCCAGAAACAGGAAACCGTAGTAACGCACACACACACACACACACACACACACACACACACACACACACACACACACACACACACACACACACACACACACACACACACACACACACACACACACTCAGCTCCACGTGAAATCCAAAAGAAAAAAATTGGATGCACACGGTTTCACAATTTAGCCAGCGGAAAAGTGTCAAGGAACAGGGTATTTTATTTATTCTCTCTCTCTCTCTCTCTCTCTCTCTCTCTCTCTCTCTCTCTCTCTCTCTCTCCGTGGGATTTTCAGTAGAAAACCCTCTTTTTTTTTACGTGGAGGGGTTAGATATTACCTTCATTAATCTTTTTACTTCTATAAATCCTCCCTAAGCTGAATAAAATCGTCTGGAGGAAGGAACAGAATACTTAAATAGTCTGGAAGGGTTGGTACTGTCACCCTTAGCCCTCTCATGATCGGCAGTACTTTTGGCCCGTACAAGGAAGCGCCCTAACACCTCTTCCTAAGCAATTTATTTTGCTTATTACTTCTTACTTTCAGTTCTCTTATGATCTGCAGTAGGTTATTTAAGGCCCGTATTCTCATCGATCAAGGAAGCTCCCTAACATCTCTTCCTAAGCGATTTACTTTACTTATTACGCCTTACTTTAGCCCTCGCATGATTGGCAGTATTTTAGCCCCTTATATTCTCGTCTGTTAAGGGAGCTGCCTAACACCTCCTCTTAAGCGATTTATTATGCTTAGTACTCCTTACTATTGTCTTTATGTCATTTAATTCACTCTAATTCCACCTTGCTCTGCATAAATAACATACAAACTGATATTAATCAACCGTATAAATAATAAATCGCTAAGGAAGAGGTGCTAGGAAGCTTCCTTAACTGACGAGAATACGGACCTTAACGATATATTTCAGTTAACGTCAGACGATTTTATTCATCTAAGAGTGACTGATAGGACTATGGGAAATTTAGTATTATCATTATTACCCCTCTCATGATCTAAACGTTAGCTGTGCTGCTTTACTAAAAAAAAGTTAAGGTTACACTACATGCATTGAGTGGATGGTGAACGACCCCACATACCACCTAATTTTGATATAAGTTGCTCAGGGTAAGTCATTTTCATATACTGAATGTAATTAGTTTTTAGTCTTCTCTTCACCCCTTTCTCTGTCCAATCTAACTATGGTCTGTTTACTTAAACTTGGCCTGAAATCAAAGATCACTGCAATCTTTTCCGTTGCCCCCCCTCGCTGTCCTGTCCAACTATGTCTTTTACATTAACTTGGCCTAAGAGTGAATTATAGGGGCCTGATTGATTGATTGAATGATCGACTGATTACACTAAAAGATGGAGGCAGCGTAACAACAGAGGTCATTGCCGCCGTACAACAGGAGTAAAAATAGAAGAAGGATGACTAAAATATATACATGGATATACATTTATACGTAATTAATAACACTGAAAAAGTCATATAACATTAAAATTCATATAATACTTTAAGGACACACTATAAAAACCATGATCCATATTCTTGTCGGGTAAGCAGGGTCCCTAACTCCTTTTCCTAACCGATTTATCTAGCCCATTGCACCTAACTGTCCGAAAGGTGTTTTATAAATCCTTCAAACATCGCCATGCACTGTATAAATAACGCACAGAAGTATATCAATCAGCCATAGGCAAAAAAAAAAAAAAAAAAAAAATCAACAGCTAAGGAAAAACTTTGGGGGGAGCTTCCTTACCCGATGAGAATACATGAGTTAATAAAGGTGCCATTAAGTATCTCAAGGTAGGGACAAATCTAATATCCTTTTCCAGGTAATATCAGATAATTAAGTCAGGTGGATGGGTCATAGGAGCCTGAGAATAAATACTGATGCCATTAACTCCTTCATGGTTGGAAAAGTTCTAGCTCTCCATCCCAGTAAGACGCAGGTGATTTTTATACAGACAAGTTTAGTATATACCAGACGATTTATTTCAGTTGAGAGTGAGTCATAGGAGTCCCAAAGAATTTAATGACTGGAAAAAGAGTGAGAGAGAATAGAGTCTGGAGAGCTTTAGTAATTATTCCATTAACTCCAGACGATTTAATTCAGCTGAGAGTGAGTCATAGGAGCCTGAAAGAGTTGAGTGTGAAAAGAATGAGAGGGAACTGTTCACTCTTTTTTGTTAAGAGTGACGGTGGAGAGGAGAGCTCTCAGGAATATTAGGTCTTAGACGAGACTGTGACAAGGTATTGGCAGGCTGTGTGCGTATGTGTGCGTATGTGTGTGTGTGCGTGTGTGTGTGTGTGTGTGTGTGTGTGTGTCTGTGTGTCTGTGTGTGTGTGTGTGTGTGTGTGTGTGTGTGTGTGTGTGTGTGTGTGTGTGTGTGTGTGTGTGTGTGTGTGTGTGTGTGTGTGTGTGTGTGTGTGTGTGTGTGTGTGTGTGTGTGTGTGTATCCTGTTCAGCTACTTAATTTTGCTAAAAGCCGTACCACTTTCTTAATTTCCCTACTCCCGTCCAATCTCTAATCGTTTCCTAGCAATCAAAAGCCTCAATAGCCTCAATAACCAGCTCGACTCACTATTTCGCTGTTATTGGTACGGCTAGAAATTTTTACTTGGGAAACACTGTAATGTTTTAACAGCCAAGAAAACTCCCTATAGTTCATTCACCTTAACTTGGTTGAGATTTTCGTCCTCTTGCAGCCTATTTCCCGAAGCTCAGTGGCAGAATAAGGCGACATTAGAGCTTATCATCCTTGCCATAGCACTCCTTCGTGACTAGCATCATTATCTAGTGTTATTCCCTTGCTACAGCTCAGCATTCAAGATGGACGGAGTCTTAACATCATTGCCATACCACTTCTTCGTGACTAGCACCATAATCTAGTGCTTAGCTATAATCAGAATGTAATGACAGCATTATTATGCCAGCCAGTTAATGTTAATATGTGCATCTGTATGTTTTTTATTCATATTCTCTTTGTCTGTCTGTCTGTTTGTCTGTCTGTCTGACTCTCTCTCTCTCTCTCTCTCTCTCTCTCTCTCAATCAAAATCAGTGCCGTGTTCTCTCGTTCAGTCTGATCACTGTCCAGCCACATAATTGGCCAGCTCCATGCTGCCCTTAGCGTTAGCTGCGTTTTCTTTCTTGTAGTGTTTCTTACATTCTTTTATTCTTGTTTAATTGTGGCAGGCATTTCTACCCTGTAGAATTAACCGATTCTGACCAAACCTGGACACAATGACCAGCCTGTGTCCTAGTTGTGTCCGCAAAGTTTTGGTTGCTAAGCAACTACTCGTTGCCTAGCAACGGCCGAGAACGGCTTTTTTCTTACTTCTCACGTTTTGAGCTGAAGAAGTTTTATTATTGGGCGTGGAGAGCTTTGACTTCTATAGGCGTAATTTTGAGGTCATTTCCTATTGGCAAGGTTCCATCCATTTTTCCCTTCTCTCTAGTTTTCGTGTGGTAACCCTTGAGGCCCCTAGCAGTCTTGGTTAATTGTGGGAGGCGCTTCCACCCTTCAGAGTTAACCGATTCCGATCAAACTTATACACAATGACCAGCCTATGATGTAGTTGCGTCCATCAAATTTTTGTTGCTAGGGAACAACTCATTGCCTACCAATGGCTCCCATGGCCCCTCAGTGGCCGTGGGTCCGGAAATTGTCAGAACCCAGTGGCCGGCCCCGAAACAGTTTTTTTCAAATCTCAGAAATCGATTTTTTTTTTTTAACCAAATGGAAGAGCAACGTCTGGCGCACCTGACAATGCAATTTTTATCTTCCTAAACCCATCCCGTGCATCGCAGTGAAGAGCATAAAAAATAAAAAATCGCAAAATCACTGCGTACACGCCAATGAAAAATAAGCAATGGGGTGAAAGAACAGCACACTAAGAAATATCCACATTCCCCCCCCCAAAAAAAAAAAAAAAAAAAAATCATTGGTGCTGAAATGGTTTGAAATGACTAGATGTTGGAGAAAATAGGTAAAAGGTTATAGCTCAGGGGGAAAGTCATCCCAAAGACTTTTGGTCAGATTTTGACCAATCTTGGTGGATGGATAGAGGGATGGTAAAGGATGAAGTGATTCAGTACTGAGAACAATCAGTGAAAGGTAAAGATCACAGGGTAAAGTCAAAGATCAGTTCTTTTGAGTCAAATAGCTATGATTCGATTTGGATAAAACCTAATGGAAATGTTTAAAGTTAAACGTGTACAAAATCATATTTTCAGAACAATAGGTCAAAGGTCAAAGGCACATGGTAAAGTCAACGTAAACACTTGATCCGATGTGAATCAAACTTGGTGGATGAGTTTTCAATCAGGTAAGGATGAATTAAGTCGACTTTAATAGCAATTAATCAAAGATCAAGGGCAGAGGGCAGGCTAAAAAGATTTGGCTTTAAGGTCCTTCAGTATTACCAGTGTGCGTATGTTTTGTTCGAGCATGTTGCTTAACGATTTCGAAGTATGGTGGCGAATCACACTACAAAAAGTAGATCGGAAAGTGGAATGTGCTTTAGTTATCACGTTTACACAAATATTTTTTACAATTTTTCGTTACCACAGGTAACCACTGACCGTCAGGATGAGTCTTTAGATCGATTGCACGGCGCGGGCGTTGCACTCTCTGAGAGATTTTTCTTGTTCACTCTTGTACATCATTTTTCTCGATTGAGCCGTTCCCTTCATTTTTTGCTACGATCCATTGATCAAAGCTCAGTGTCATATCCTTTACCATCCTCTCTCTTTCCTCGAACCAGCCAATTGTGATATTTGCCGTATAAAGTTCATTCCCCTAATAGTCTAGGACAATCCACTGGTAGTGTACATTTCTGCTAGTGTAAAAAATATCAGGTCAGTGTTCTGCCAAACCACCTTATTATTACATCAGACGTACCGGTCCGTTCTACTGGTTTCTGACAACAATCCATTTTTATCGTTCGTTGTGTCAGGGTCAGCCTCAATAAAAGGATCTTGATTTCCTCTTTTTTCCCACTCTGTTTCTGGGAAGGGTCATTACTTACTAAAGGTATAGCCCGTGACCCCCTTCCCCCCCTCCTCTCTCTCTCTCTCTCTCTCTCTCTCTCCCTCCTGCATTCTCTCCTAGTCGTCTCCCTCCTCTCCCTCCTTTTCCGCTTCTGACTCTCCATCATATTCCCTCCCTCAGTCCCTTTGTCCCTTTACAGAGAGAGAGAGAGAGAGAGAGAGAGAGAGAGGGAGGGAGGGAGGGGGGGAGAGAGAGACTGACCTCTTCATTCCCGTGACTTATTTTTCCTCATTATTTCTTTCACTATAGTTCATTAACTTTGTCTGAGATCTTCGTCCCTTTGCAACGTATTTCCCGTAACTCAGTGGCAGAACCTAGAAAATATCACGACTCAACATCCTTTCAATAGAACTTCTTCGTGACTAGCACCATATTCTAGTGTTACATCTTTGGCTAGAGCCCAACGTTCAAGGTAGAGACACAGCGTTCGTTCGTTCGTTTAAAGATTTCCTGCACATATAGTGCAGGCCAGGCCATACATTAGCCCGGTCAGTGGGTTATGGGTTGGTTAAAAAAATAGTAAGGGGGGAGGACAGGACCTGGGGATTGCCCAGCACACACGTTCTATCTCCTGGCTGGCTTTGTGGTGTGTGTGAGAGACACAGCAACATTATGCATAGTTAAAGTTGATATACTGTGGACGATTTCCGAACTGGACAATTTATATATAGCGTTCATTAATCCCTTTACTATTAGTGGTCTGTCTTAAGTTAATGAAAAATGAGTAAATAAATAAAAGTATGTTAAATCACCAGGAGGTAGCAATATTGAAGTGGAAATTGCAATATCGGATTGAAGGTTTACCCCCTCGAAGAACGCGCCATATTTAGCTCAGATCAATAACGTCGTTCCATGTTAGCATCTCCTCCGCCTCCTCCTCCTCCTCCTCCTTCTTCTACTTCTTCTTCATCTTCTTCTCCTCTTCATCCTCCTCCTCCTTCTCGCCTTCCTCCTTCTCCTCTTCCACCTCCTCCTCCTCCGCCTCCTCCTCCTCCGTCTCCTTCTCCTTTTCCTCCTCCTCTCGTTTTTCTTCTTCCTCTTCTCTCTACCCTTTTCCTCCCTCCTGCAGAATAAAATCGTCTGACGGTATGAAGGAAAAAATCAGACTTTAAGAGGAACAAACTAATACACACGTCCTCGATCTGAAGGGTTGATATAAAAGGCAACCTGTGTGGAGTTGCGTTCTTTTACGAGACGTGTTGACGCAGTGGGTTTGAGAAGCAGGAAGATGGAACAGACGCTGAGAAGGAGGAAGAGAAGGAGGAAAAGGAGGAAGAAGAAGATGGAGGGGGAGAAAGGGAGGTAGGACAATAATCATACCGATAATAATAATAATCATCATAATCATAATCATAATAATAGTAATAATAATAATCATAATCATAATCATAATAATAGTAATAATAATAATAATAATAATAATATTAATAATAATAATACAGTAATAAGAAAATATAAAAGAAGAAGAGGAAGAAGAAAAGGAAGTAGAAGATGATGACGACGAACTGGAAGAACAATAATAAAACGAAGAAAACAGTAATGGATTTCAGGACTATATTACCATCTGGGAAATACAGTATAATGTTGAGACTTACCGAACCGTGCTGAGATTATTTATATGTAATATTATATAAGCGAACCTGACAAGGAATGCATAGTTTGTCTCTGGATGGGAAATCCAAGTAAATATTGTTATTCCAAGCGGAGTTCACAGACTATATTCTATAACAATATTCCATTTAACTTGGCGCCAAATTGCCGTCTTTCCAT
>NC_136992.1:9957456-9979956 GCF_032717465.1 Coenobita brevimanus | reverse complement strand
AGCTTCATACAGCTACATTACCTTATGGTCTGATAAATACATTTCCACGGTTACTGCAAAGAGAGAGTACATGCTACTTAACGATATCTGGATGTATTGTTGATGATTCTGTGTGTGCCTGTTTGTATGTCGCCCTCTGTGTGTGTGTGTGTGTGTGTGTGTGTGTGTGTGTTTCAGTGTCAGACATGTAAGACACGAGTGGCACACACTCTGAAGGCTTCTTCTTACCTGCTATGATTTTTCGCAGAGCCTAACCAGGTGGAACAATTCAGGGTAAAAACACTTCACACCACAGGGCATACCTGAACACACACTTAATATGTTTGGTAGAAAAGGCAAAGTTTATTCATGTAATTGTATTTCAGATAATTATAATCATATTTTCAAACTGTACATCACTGTCAGGGTAACCCATCATTACTCTGGTTAGGTTAGGCAGACCAAGGACAACACTGACACTAAATTTAGTTGATATGTCTTTATAGAAATATTTTTTCCTTAAGATTCTCAGAAAAAACAGAACTCTGCTTAGGGTCTGTAATGTATTAGAAAAAAAAGGAAGAAAAAACCGGAGTATGATGGCGTGAAGACCCCAGACACAGAAGAAAAATGCCTTACAAAAGCTCTGAAGGGGAAAATGGAGACACTGAGAAAAAAACGAACAAGAAAAGAATTGGATATTAACCCTCACAGCTCCTTGCCCTAGATTTCCAAATCGAGAAAGGAAGGATTTAACCCCTTCAACCCGCTCACATGTTTTTCATTACGTTCCAGGTACCACGTGACTGTTTTATTCAGCTTAGGAAAGAATGTTTGAACAAGAAAGGTTAGATATAGCCTACCTAACCCAGCCACAACTTGAAATATCTCGCAAGTTCATGAAATAGTCTAGTGATAAGGAACAAGACATCATCGTGCTGAAGGAGCTGGTGGCCAGAGATATCCACTAAGGAGTCAGTTGCAGTACAGTTGAGCATAGAACTTCCTTGTACAAGGCTTTAACATTTAGGCCATAAGAGAATCAGAGGGTAAGCTGGAGGAACACTCTACTCTGACCACTTTTAAAATCTCTCTGGCCATTTAGTTAGACGTTCTATGATACACACTCATAGATATTGCCATATCCTACACACTGCGCCACACACACACACACACACACACACACACACACACACACACACACACACACACACACACACACAAACAAACACAAAAGCAGTAACCCGTATCTGCCCAGAAGAATAACTCATGGGCCTGTATTGTTTGCCTCCTTTAACTGACTTCCCCATGATCTCGCAGTGAACTTAGTCTGACGCTCACCGTACTTTGGAACTTATTTAATCTTAGAATTACTAGATTTTTCACGAACTCATGGTTTTGTCTTCTGGGGGGTGGGGGAAGGATGCAGATTATTGCTTTTGAATAGACAACCTTGAGCAGGACGATAATCATCTCAATGCATTGTGCTCTGTATTCTTTAGTTTGCATCCCTCATTGACTGACAAATAGTATCCTTCTTTCTCTTACTATTTATTCTTTGCCTCATAGTGCTAATATATGAAAATAGTTCCCCTTACACCCTCTGTCATAATTGCTAGATAAATGTCGGCACACTTCTGCTAATGGGTGTACCACATACCTGTAAATATTCAGCTGTATATGAGAATACTACTATGATGTCTTCAGATTTTTCATTTTTCTGTCACTCTCTAACAGGAAAGGACATAAACATCACCGTGCTTCTCAGGAGTCTTCCTAGATTCCTCAAGAGTTTTCCTCTCACATGATCAGACTTTTCCAAGAGAGCAGATGAGGCCAGCAGAGGCAGACAGTAAGCAGGAGATTTAGCAGCAGCATTAGTAATAGTGCCACCTGCTGGACTCTTATACACTCTCTTAATTCTTTTTCTACTCCCCAAGCTCTTGATTCTTCTTCCTCCCTCCCCACTTGCTTCCCCCATCGATCCTTCTTTTCCCCATTCTTCTTCATACTCTCTTCCTCCTCCCTCGCTCTCTCCTCCCACCTCTCCTTCTGCCTCAGGATGCCCCAGGAGGAGGAGTTGTAGTCGTGGCGGAAGAACCAAAGTCCGAAGCTCAGACTCGAGGCTTCACTCATGGCTCGAAGCTTCGGAGAAAAAGAAACGGATTTTAAGGTAGTCTGCTGGTATCTGGACAATTCTCTCTCTCTCTCTCTCTCTCTCTCTCTCTCTCTCTCTCTCTCTCTCTCTCTCTCTCTCTCTCTCATCCAACGTGCTGAACTGTGGCAAGAGAAAGCAGTAGTTTATGGTGCTAGTTATGAAATGTTGTTAAAAGGCCACAGTAATGTCTCACTGTCACTAAACTGCACGAAATAGACAGCAAAAAGAAAATCTACTTAAAGTTGAGATGAATGAACTCTAAATATAAATGGCATCTTCTTACTGAAATTTTCAGTTCCCAGCGAATACTGTATATTCAGCCATAAAAACTTTTGTACTATATAATTGATCTTATTTATTCACACGTAGTACACACAGTAAATGTAAACGTGTATACCAGACGCTGTCTATTGGGGTTTAAAATATTTATCTTGTAGTAACTGAGCATAAAAATGAAGACAATATGTGACAGAGAGTGAGTGTGTGGGGAGGTGTGACCCAAAAACTACTGAATGAGCCGGAGCGACACAGAAATAGATTTTAAAGCCCTTTTACTTCAACTTGGCTCAGATTTTTGTCATTTTTCAGCTTATTTCACGTAGCTTAATGACAGAATAAGTTAAGACTCTGACTCTACAGTACATCCGTTCTATAGCACCTCATCGTTAGCAGCATACTAGTGTTAATTCCTTGTAACAACGCAGTATTCAAGTTGGAGAGTTGGCAATTTTAGGTTAAGTTAGAGCTGTCGATCAACCCCGGGCTGAGCATACCTATCAACTGCAGATAAGCAGTTCCCTTACAGGGCTGTCCTGTGTAATGAATCGATGTTCCTTTGCGGTTGACAGTGCCTCGCCACCGGAAGATGTGGGGAAAAGTGTGTAGGTTTGGTTCATGGATGGACGTCGCATTTGCGTTTTTCCACCCAGTTAGCAGGGGCCCCATGCAGGTACCACATCACCCTGTTATCTGCTTACAGGGATGCCACTCAGCCTATAAATGGTTTCCTGGGTTACAGGAAACAATTAGGCTTGTCACTCTGTGTAGTGACACTTGCAGAGGAAAGAAGTGTAATAAAAAGGAACAAGAAGGACGGGGAGAAGTAGGAAGAGAGGAGGACAGACACAGAACCAAATCAGAGGGACAACTAATGGAGCGCATGTCTCCCACAAGGGCAACGTACTTCCCAAACCACTCTTCATAATGGGTTAGGTTTTCTCATCATTGGTTAGGGTTTCTCAGAAAGTGTTTTCCGGATCCGGAATCTGTAATACGATCCGGATCGGTCTCAAAAGTTAGTCGACTGTTCTCGTAGGCATGGGCTATCTACCCACCAAATTTGGTCCAAATCTCTCTTTTAGTTTTTGTGTAGTCCTGTTAACAAATAAACAGACAAATAGGGGTGAACAAGTCTTAGGCTCTTCGACAAGGAGAGTATGACAGTGCTCAGTTCCCTACATTAGGTTTCGCACCACAAGTTGTTTCATCGCCTAACTACTTACCGTCTCCGAGCTACCTTCATCTTCCCGTTTAAACTTTCACACATGTACTGATCAACTGTTGGGTCTGAAGCCACAAGGTGTCTGTGTATAACTAGAGCACGTTTGGTCACCCTCACGAAGATCTCATGGGACGTTTTTCTAACCTGACCAAGATCCCTAACCCTTTTTATTTCAGTTGACGGACTGGTGTAGTCAGAATGGACGGTCGAATTGTAGAAACCAAGGAAACTCATTCCTACCTTATAACCAAGGCTCATCAAACCACCATCTAACGTATATAAGTTATGGGGTTGGCCCAGTTCCATCAGATGAAAACAAACCGACAACACCCACCCTGCCTGAGCGTCCCCATCCTCCATCCATCCATTTGGCTCTCTAAACGAGTACGTGCAATATTTAGGAGGGATTAGCTCTATCCGGTGAAAACAGACCACCAGTACCTAACGTTTCCAGTCATCCCCACCAGTACTTTCAGTAAGTAGGAATAACAAAGGTCCATCAGTTAAAAGAAAAAAGAAAAAAACAAAAGACAGTACGGTACCTACACTTTCCAGTTATTCCCACCAAAGTTACGGGAATTGTCCAGTTCCGTCAGATGCAAACAAACCGACAATACTTGCCCTCTCTAAGCAACCAATCCCTTTCCGCCACTTTTTTTCCCCTCTACCCCAATACTAACCTTAGCACACGGCCAGGACTGCCCCCGTCCCGCCTCTGAGCAGTTCTTGGGGTGGTAGTGGTGGAAGAGTCCGTAATCCAGGGACCTGAAACAACACACTGATGGTTAACACTCTCAGGCTCATAGGACTCACTCTCTCTCTCTCTCTCTCTCTCTCTCTCTCTCTCTCTCTCTCTCTCTCTCTCTCTCTCTCTCTCTCAGCCGAAAATAAATCGTCTGGTATTAGATGGCATGGGATACTAAAGTTGCCTTGACCATGAGACGGTTAATGGAAAGAGTAATCCCTTTACCAGTATCCCGTGACTCGCTCTCAGCTGAATAAAATCGTCTGGCGTTGGTTGGAAAGGACTAGCGCTGATGCGACCATGAAGGGGCTGTTGTATATTTTGATGGGGTAAGATTTATGTCGTGGGAAGAGGGAACGTTACTGAATAGGGACAGAATTGCATGGCGACTCATGTGCCAATAGACAGATAGAAAGAGAGAGAGAGAGAGAGAGAGAGAGAGAGAGAGAGAGAGAGAGAGAGAGATGGAAGAACTGATTTCTTTAATCGTTTTATTTTTGTAATCACCAAAGCGGTAGAGTTGAGGTTTCTGATTTCTATTACCGACAACTCTAAGCTAACAATTTGTATATCTAAGGTCTAGTATGTCTCCTACCACACACAAATATACCTCATACGCCACCACGTAGAAAATGGTAGGCACGTCACTGTTAGAATATGCTAGTTACAGCTGATGTGATTCGAAACTGGATAGACAGGTATAAAACAAAACTCTAATCACCTCGTGTAGAAGAAAGCATTTGTTTCATCGGGAACAACAAGAACGTACTATGTTTCTCATGAATTTTGCTCTCGCTATAACAAATTCACATTAAGAGAGGAAAATCAAGAATTCGTTCTTTCTTACTTTTTTGTTTCCTTCTTAGGGAGGAGAAGGAAAAATTAACACAGATTCTTCCTATGTATCTTGTTCTGGAAAGAAATCGATAACTCTGGTAGAGAATCCACGTCCTGGACATGGAAAGAAGTAAACTATTTCCTAATAATTTTAATTATCGTTGCTTGATGAATTTGTATTGACATTGGTTGATGTTTTTGTAGTAAGCTGTTGGTGGCAGCACAAGTGGTAATAGTAGTAGTAGTTGTTGTTGTTGTTGTTGTTGTAGTAAGAGGAGGAGGAGGAGGAGGAGTTGTTGTTGTAGTTGTGGTTGAGGTAGTTGTTGTTGTGATGGTGGTGGTAGTTATGGATGTTGTGGCTGTGGTAGTTGTTTTTATGGTTGTTGTTGTTGTTGTTGTGGTTGTTGTCGTTGTTGTGGTTGTGGTTGTTGTTGCTCCAAGCTCATCTGGACATGAACTCGGTGGACTGCAGGTTGAAGTTTCCCTTTTACTGTCCACCATCCTCCTTTAGAGAGAGAGCTGAGGGACGTTTGTATAACCGGGTAATTATATCCGTGCCACCATGCGAAGGCGTCCCTCTTCAGCAGCAGCGCCACTTGTACTGTAAGGGTGCAACCTCACACACACACAAACATTTTGCGGGGGAACATTGTTGCCGACACTTTGGACAAAAGGTGTCACGATTTTTTACAACAAACTCGGACACACGTTGCTGCTAAAGGTTTGAATAAAAATTGCCACCATTTGTGGGGACAGAGGTGAGGTAAATACAAAATACAAAGCAGTTAGGTAATTTGACAACACAGCAGCCGCACTCTTGTTGAAAAACCCGCCAGTACCGTGAGCTTTTATTATATTTATTTTTTTTGTTTACCCTAACTTGACACAGGTTTTTGTCTTTTGGCAGCTTACTTCACATAACTAAATGGAATAAGAAGATAAAACTGCAGCTCAGCATCCTTTCCATATCGCATCTTCGTGACTAGCAATATTTCCTAGTGTTAAACTCCTGTTGCAACACAGAATTGAAGATGAAGAGATGACAACTCTAGACCCATTAACAGTAGAAGGGATATAGTTTATATTCCTTTTGTTAACAGACATTTTGACCTAGCTTAAAAAGAACCATTTATATTCAGTTCAGCAAAGACCGCTCATGTAGAATGGGTTAGGAAATGCTATTTCTAAGCCTCTAGTTGTGAAGTTTCTCCTAAGCTGCATAAAATCCTCTCTTGGTATTTAAAATAAAGTAATAAATAAAGTTCGTCGTTCTTAAAGGGTTTATTTTCTGTTGTATACTATTTTTTTTTCATTATCGATATATTTTGCGTTAACCCCTTAACCGCGGGACGTCACTTTCGTGACGCTCGGCCACAATGGATCACACCGCAGGGCGTCACTTTTGAGATTCTGTGTTATTTTGAAATATCCCTGGCTCTCAAGTGGTGGCTTGTATCATCTATCAGTACTGCCAATGTCCAAAACTAGTCAGCACTCCAAATCTCATCTGTACTCCCATCCATTGTTGACAATTTAGCGATTTTACCCCCTTCGTGACTCCCCTCCCTACCTGCCCTCCATTACCCTGTCCTCTCACCTCCCACGCCGCGCTGCGCTACGCAAATTTCCCCCGGATTTTTCCACAGATTTCATCCATTGAAATAAGCTCTATGCCCTATACTTATACAAAATAATATATACCAAAAAAAAATAAGGTAAGTGATAGTGTTATACACCAGGAATTGGCTAATTATCACCTGACAACACCTCACGTGCATTCATTCGCTACATTACCACGGTAATTTCCCCTTTGAATTATGCCTTGTAATCGATGTCTGTAATAAAAATATATATCAGAAAGGAAGGGAGAAGCCTAAGTGACATTTACATTCACCTGGAACTACCTATTTCTTTATGAATTGCCTAGATTTTCTACCTATAAAAAATTAGCATGTAAGTTAGCACCAGTCAGCCTCAGTGTCATTGTCAACCCTTCCCTTCTCAGATAAGCCACGGCATTTAGTTCCTTGTCCTCCGCTGTAGTGAAACCATGTCGCACTCGCGCCCCACCATTCCTGCCGCTTCTGCGCCCATTGCAAAGGACCCCGTGACCTTTACCCCTAAGAAAAGTAGTGAGGGAAGCAGGAAAGGCCTTAGTGACTCTGCAGTGGCACGTGAACTTGCAGAATTGTCCATGGTGATGATGGACAGTGATTTTGACGATTCACCCGAGCTGGGTGAGGTTATCGTGCCAGAAAGTGCTAGTACGAGTGCTTCAGTGTCGGAAGTAGTCTCTAGCTCCAAGGGAAAGGAGCCATTAGTGCAGCAAGGCAAAGAATTTGGGAAGGGAGTGAAAAGGCGGCGTGTTAGCCCCAGAACAATGCCCCCACGTGACCCAGCCCGCCATGAGTCCCGAGTGCATTCACCTCCCCGTTCCCCAAGCCCCACTTCACTCATTTCTTCCTCATCGTCGGCTGAGTTATCTCCGGAGTCTTCATCGTCGGAGTCACCACCAGCATCAACAGAGAAGGCAGGCCGTAGAGGAAGAGGTAAATCCAGGACTGTGAAAAGTAGTGTTGTTAGGAGGGTAAGGGCTGCTAGTGCTGTACGGCAACCCAGGGTCAGTGTGAGTGACCTTGAACGAGATAAATCTGCCTCACAGCCAACCACCACCACCACCACCACCACCACCTGCCCTACACCGCCACGACAGGAAATCCTGGACGCCGTGGACGGAAGGGTCAGATTTTGTGCCTGAAACTTTAGTCTTTGATAAAAGCTCCTCAGGAGTTCAGCCTGCCTTCACTATTGACGAAAATGCTGAGTGTGTGGACTACCTTTTGGCCTTCCTAGATGACGAAGTCATGCAGCACGTATGTGATGAGACCAACAGGTATGAATCACAACGTGCTGCGAGTGGTACAGATGCAGCCAAGATGCAACAGTGGTCCATGCTGGGAGTGCAGGAGCTGTATGTGTTCTTTGCCCTCATGCTTCTCATGCCACACTCCAAGAAGCATGAGTTGGAAGAATACTGGTCCATGGACCCCTTACTACCCTCACCCACCTTCAATAAGTACATGGCCAGAGATCGCTTCCGGAACATCATGGGAAACTTGCACTTTGCCGACAACGATGTACCTTCCCAAACCGACCCACTCTGGAAGATCCAGGAGATTCTGAGCAGAATGAAGGATAAGTTTATGTCATTCTTCCACCCCTTTCAGAAGGTTGTCATTGACGAATCCTTGGTTTTGTTCAGAGGACGTCTTCGGTTTGTTCAGTACATTCCAAGCAAATACCATCGCTTTGGAATTAAGTTCTTTGTACTGTGCGACTGTAAGACGGGGTACATCCTTGACTTCGTCATTTATTCAGCCAGCACTGTCGATCTGGATAAAACACACCCCCTTGGCTTCTCAGGCTGGGTAGTGAAAGTGCTCCTTGAAAAGTATTTTGGTGGGAATCATGTGCTGTATACAGACAACTACTATACAGCACCGAAACTTGCCAAATACCTTTCTGAGCATGGCATTGGCTCCTGCGGCACTGTCAAAAGTAATCATGCCCACTTCCCCAAATTCACAGAGGCAGGAACCTCGCAGCAAGGAGACGTGCACCTACGCAAGTCTGAGAAGATGCTGGCAATACGGTGGCATGACAAGAGGGTCGTGCACATGCTCACCACCTACATAAGGGGGAGATGACAGACAGTGGGAAGGTCGACCGTAGGACAGGCGAACCTGTGATGAAACCTGATGCTGTGTTGGACTACAATATCAACATGCGGCTGGTGGACAAGGCCGACATGATGATTGGTGAGATCGACTGCCTCAGGAAGAATACTAGGTGGTACAGGGAAGTTTTTCTGCATCTCATAGATATGACGATGCTGAACGCCTTCATCCTGTACAAGATGAAGGTCAAGCCACCCAAGTCCTTCTCCCTGAGGTTGTTCGCCAGGACTTGTGTCCAGCAGCTGCTGGAAAGATATGGTAGGGTGACAGCAGCAACTCCAAGGCGCCATCCAGTAACACTTCCCGACCGACTTGAGCAGAGGGCGTATATGGATCGGCACAGACTTGAGCTTATGCCTGCCACAGGGAAAAGGAAGGCTGCGATTCGCAGGTGTCAGGTGTGTGCACATACCACATGCCGCACACCTGAGCACAAACGCACCTCTTGGCAGTGCCCTGAGTGCCTGGTTCCCCTCTGTGTTACTGCTTCTTTGATTACCACAGCCAGAAGCAGTTCTAACATTGCAAGTGTGAAAGGAGAATAATGTGGAAATAATGTGTAAATAATGTGTAAATAGCAAGTGAAAGCAATGGATGTTCAGTACATATGATTGAACAGTGTATTATAGTTTTATCTTACTGAAAGTGACAGTGAATAACATAGTGTAAGTAAAATAGAAGGGTAAATATTGAAAATAGAATAGAAAATGTAAATAGTAATGTAAGTAATTAGTAATATAAGAATATGAGTACAAATAATTTATGTTATAACAGTGAAAGTGAATCCGTGGCTCTCTACGTATTTTACTGAATGAAAAATTGAATGACTTCAGTAAAAATAAACTAATACTACTGAAGGAAACTTATGGAGAAAGACTCCAGATATATATAAGTGTGATATAGTAATAGAAATATAAAGTGTGAGGGGTTTTATGAATAATAAATGACAGAGTACCAAGAGCGAACTAGCGCAAGTCCGACGATCAGACGCGCTCATAATTTCCATTGCTTTCACAGTGATTTTTTTTTGGAGTATGGATCCCAAACTACTTGAAAATCATAGAGTAGTGTTTATAGTGTTAATATCTGACTGTGGTAATTATATTACGGGTTGTCTGGAAGTGTAAAGTGGAGACTTCGTTACCCAACTTCAGAGGTCTCCACAAGTCCTACGGTAACAGATGAAGGCTCAACAAACATTCCAGGAGAAAGCTGAAGGTATGTGCCTTATGCATATTTAATTTTAATATTCTAGGACTAATAACTGATTTTTGGCAAATATTTTTTGAGAGTCTGTCGGAGCCCGAATAACCCCGCGGGACACGCAAAACATTGGTAAACATGCCTGCGGTGTAGGGGTTAATATCTAAACTAAGAGGTGCAATATGCTAAATAAGTCGCTGAGGAAAAGGTGTTACGAACTCCAACGCCATTAAGGATAGGGCTCAGTGTTTCCGTTCGTGTGGCCGCACCTGAAGGCACGTCACCAGACCATGAATGGATTGATGAGGCGGGAAGTTCTGTAGTTTGTGAATATTGTCATTGTTTTCTGTTCATACACCAGTGCGTAATTTTCTCTTAGTAACGTATAAGCCAGAGTAGGGTAGTACATGTCATCACCATCTCTGTCATCATCATCGTCATCATCACCATCATCATATCATTATCACCATTACGTCTCTTTTTCTAACCTGCAGGTGGGATGAGACAGTATTTCATGTTTTCCCGATAAAATGTGAAGAGAAACACACTGCTACTGGACAATTTCTCTGGTCCAAGAAAAACAGAATAGGCAAATGCGTGTCCGTGTGCCTTCATATATACACGTACTGTACACTGGTAGGCCTACTTATTAGATCTTCTGTAGAAACACATAAATCAACCCTGTTTATATGAGTGTATATCCTGTAAATGTATTGATAACCGGGTCTATGTTGTTTGGTGGGCAGGAGCTACAGGGTTGTCTTCTACGTGGCTTTGGAGATATCGTAGCACTTTTTCCTTAGTAATGTATTCTGCCCATTGTGCCTCACTATGTTCATTATTCTATCAGTGTACTCTATGTTGATACTGAAACGATATAATTAATACACATGAGGATGTCCAGGTGTACCATGCAAAATAAACAACAAAAGAAGAGATGCTGCAGAGCCTCCTTTGGCACCCAGAACAAAGCCATCATTACCCTAACTACAGTAATTCGTCCCGGCCTCAGCCTCTCTACCCTTACTTGACAATCTTGTACTTCATGGATGCCATCTTTTATTCTCATTTCTTTAAGCTTCGTCATATAAATGGCGAAGCTTATTGTTTTGGTATTATTATTATTTTTCTTTGCACATTTTTTTCTTAGATCGCGATGATATTACACAGGTAGGTACCCTAGGGTAACCCAAGTGCTTGTGCCAAATATAAATGACCCTGACCTATTTTTTTAAGGTCATATACTATATTTGTGGAAAAATTGCATATTTCAAATTAAAATATCCCAGAAACTAGTCGAGAAACAGCTATCTGGTTGAATATCCTTTGATACAAAAGTTTGTCGAGAATTTTGGTTGAATATTTTGTCATTTAGCCTAGTGGAAAGTACCTAATTCAAATCTGCTCAGTGTTTTCTTTGCAACACGTTTTAGATAAAATCACAAAAGTTGTAAAGCTGTAACTTTACAGAAATATAGCTATGGTCCCTTTCATTATCTGAAAGGAGTATGGTAACCGTTACGGTTAGGCTGTTAATGAGACAAATATAAAATGTACCTAAGGTGAAGCTTCCTGATTGAAGCTACATAATAAATAAATAGGTATCTAGTTTTACCGTAAGATTCCTTGCTTATCCCTTCCCTGCCCCATCCTACCTACCCTCACCTGACGATCTTGTACTTCATGGCTGCCGTCTTGCTGAGGAGGCCGAGATCTTCACCGCCCCACCCTGTCCTGCGAGGGTCCAGGCCGTTGATGCCAAGGAAGTCTGATTTGTACAGGCACATCATCCCTGAGGCCAGGAAGTGAAGGCAGAGGAACACAAAGAGTAAAACCAAGTTATACACAATTCCATCTATCTATCTGTCTATAGCCGGACGCCTTAATACGGAAGGGGGTGGTCACAAACAAACTGTCTACACTTCACCCTGTCCTTAGCCTTCAGGCTGCCCATCGTCGAACTCACACACCTGTCATTTTTATGCCTCTCCTTCCCATCTCTCCACCTCCTCCCTGGTCTCTCCTTCCCCCTCGCCCCCTCCACTTCACTCTCACTCACACAGCACTCTCCTAGTCGATTTCTCATTCTCATTATCTCCAAAGAAATGCACCACAATATTTGTTTTTTATTCTTCCATCTTATATTGTCCAATCAGGAGCGTAGGGCTCCAGGGTTAGGCTACTGGGTCCAATTATTTAAGGAAGGAGCTACCAACTTCTCTCCCGTCAGTGGATGTAAACCTTTATGAGCCATATCCGGTCGGAGCGCCTGAACTCACTAGACCACAAAGCTTACAGTATATGCAACACACACCACATAAGTATCAGGACACGTTCATCATCATCATAATCATCATCACCCTATTTCTTATATGTGAATGTACAAGATGTCTATTCTGTTTTCTGTACAGGAACACCATCTCTGACTAATTAATTCTGAAAAAATAGATTCTTGACTACTCTCAACCCTTCACCTCCCCCCCCCCCGCCTTGTTTGATCTAAACTGAATAAAAACTGTATTAAGTCAGACTTGGATAACCGTGTGACCTTGACATTTTACCTGTTGTACAAAATAATAATATTAATAATAAAAGTTTACTCCATAGCTCAAAATCCTTCCGTCAATTTTGGCTAAAATCGGATAAAAACTGTTTGAGCTATTCTACTGACACACAGAGATAGACAGATAGACAAACAAACAAAGAAACACACACTACCACACAGACACGGCTTTATACTGTAAACATAACATCAGCTCTCTCTTCGTGAGCGCGGGTGGAATGATATATTCTGATAATAGCTAGAACAAAAGGAAAAATTGCTCTATATCTTCACTACGAGGACGTAATTCCTCCTCTTACTAACTGCAGACGATGGTGTTAAGAGATTTTGGGACTGAAGAGGTTAAAATAATACAGCCTTCATTAACCTCGTCGCTGCCGTAGATCATTTGTTAGTTCAGTAAAATTGTCTGGTGGTGTCCTGGTTAACTTAAAAAGCACGTCATAGTAATGAAGAGGTTTACAATAAAAACATCAGAATGGACACTAGAGTACATTCAAATATACCAAAATATAATGGGAGCTTGTGACGCTCAAAGTTCTCTCTCTCTCTCTCTCTCTCTCTCTCCTGATTACAGGATTGTTCAACACTTTACCTGAGCGTAAATCTTAACTAATGCGGTCTACCCAAACACACAGTCAGGTCAGATGAAGATAATTTAGACTCTTACCTATCATCTTCACGAGGGTCGTTAAAGCAGACTATCATTATCTGTCCACTTCTAATCTTTCCCTAGAATACGACACGGAACGATCGAATGTACATCCAAGTCCTCAATTATACCTGGGCGAAAAGGGATAAGAGGGAAGCAAATTTTGTCCATGAGTCCAACCGGTACGAGAAATCAGGCCACATGCTATCATCAGGTAGACTACTGTAATACTGGTCTAAATAATCCTGTTGTTGTTGTTGTTGTTGTTATATTAGGCGACACTGCTTCAAATAGGACAGGTGAAAGACTAAAGCCACTTCATTTTCATCTGACTGAACTGATCCACTCTTGCATTTTGAGAGCCGTGGTTGCTTTAAATTAGATGAAGTCTAGTTATGACGTAGATGTAAGTCTCCTTGGTTACTAGTCGACTATATCCTCCAGTCTGAATGCATTTAATCATCAGGTGAGCTAAGAAGGGGTATAGATTTTTACCAAGTGAAAAAAAAAAAAATTACTATAGAAATTCCGAAAACATGTGAAGTCTTCAGGGTACATTCATATTCCTAGGAAAGTAGAATTCAAACTCCTGGCCATCCTTGTGTTATCATTACCGCTTGCTGCGTGTTGAAAAAGATTAACACATTACCAATTATATCTATATCTCTATCTGTCTATCTATGTCTATAGATCTGTTTATCTGTCTATCTACATCTATCTACTTATCTATTTATCTATCTATAACCCTCATCTTTTAGTAAACGGATTTGGGAGGATCCTTCTTTTAAAAGAACGATATTTCCATCAACCTACACTATCCTTTTGAGGGTCTTGCATGTAACGTGTACGTAACCTATACATACATACATAAATACTTCCATGTATACATACATACGAGCATACATACATACACGCAGGCTTCCATTCATACCGCTAAGTAACTGAGGAGCGAAGTTATGATCTTTCAAAGTTGGAGTGTGGGAGGAGCAAGTCAAACTGAAATTGGTATGCATGTATTCAGAGGCGTGGTGGGCTTGCAGAAGTTTGGATGGAGATCAACAAGAAAATATTTGCCAGGAATACGTCTGCTGAAAAAGTATTAGTATATCATCATCATCATTATCGTCATCACCATGCAAGATTATAAAGGCAGGGTTCAGGGCATAAAAAATAAAAACACCAGAGCAGAAGAACCATCACTAGACTGTCCAGTGAAAATGCATCACACTTCCATTCGTCATTCAAGCACTGGAAATTCTCGGTCCCACGTATACTGAGATGCAGAGTAGGCGGCAGGCGACTTTGAAGATAATATTGTGCAAAATAATTTTCACTCCGACTCTAAACAAGCACTTCCGATCCCTTTTCAGTGTGTAATAACTTGTAGGTTAGGGCGCGTCATCCACTCATTCGATGCAGTGCTGACTTGTAAGTAGTTCTACACTGAGTGACAAGCAAATGGTTTACTGTAACCTTGAAAACCATTTACTACGCTGGGTTGTATCAATATAGCCAACTGATGACTGGTGGTCTAGTGGACTAAGACGGTCCAAGTGGATGGGGTCAGTGAAAGTTTACGTCCGAGGAAGAATTCAGGTTTGTTGTTCACGTAATGCCACTGAGGAGGGAGTGAGGCTGGGATACTGTGGGGAAGGGATGTTGTGGTGGTGGTGGTAGGAGAGGAGGGTGGGTGTTGTGGTTGTGGTGGGGAGTGGTGGTGTGTGGGACGGGGGGGGGGGTAGGGTTGGTGTGGAGGTGGTGAAGGGGAAAGAGGGGGGAATGCTGTGGTGGTGGTTTGGGAGAAAGAAGGAGGATGTTTTGGTAGTAGGGAAAAGGGGAGTGATGCTGTGGTGGTGGTGGTAGGGGAAGAAGAGGGGGACAATGCATTGGTGGGGAGGGGTGGGGGGGGTAAAGAAGAGGAGATGTGGTTGTGAAGGGAGAGGAGAAGGTAGATGTGGCAGTGGTGACAATGGGGGCAAGAGGGAGGCGGTGTATATTGTATTGGGGGTGATGGAAGCAAGACGATGGAGTTTGTGGTGGTGTAAGGGATATTGGGGGTGACCGAGGGGGAATTGTGGTGGGGGCAAAGGACTAGAAATTTTGATGGGAGGAGCTGTGGTGGAGATGGGTTAGGAGAAAACTACAGTAAAGTTGGAGTGGCAAGAGAAGGAGAGGTGGTGGTGGTGAAGAAGGAGAGAGAGGGAACTGTCATGGAAGACAGAAGAGGGAGTTAGTTGTGGTGATGAGCTGGTACTTAATATTTACAGACTATTCTTCCCCGGCACTCAGGGTTTAGGGTATTTTATGAACCGCCCTTTTCTGCGTAAAGTTTGCTTGGGTTTGGCTTTTTAGTATGCGAGAGTGGGCGTCAGGGAGCAGGATGTGGATTAGTGGAATATGAAACAAAGGTGGGGGGGGGGGGGGAATCACAGTATCCTTTTTACTGTAACTTGGCCTATTATTATCATCTCTCCATCTTTAATATTGAGTTGTAACAAAAAACTAGGATTAGAACATGATACCAGCCATAGAGAAGTGTTATGGAAAGGATATACAATATATACAATAATGGCATAGTGTTATTATGCTAATGAAATACATGAAATACGCTACAAAAGAACAAAACTATGGGCCAGGCTAAGGCAAAAGGATTATAGCAATACTAAAGGGAGATCATCATCATCATCATCATCATCATCATCATCAGTCTAGTTCCACTCTCTACTTCTTACGTAGTTGAACATCACCCTTAATATTTTTCGGCTAACGCCAGACAATTTTACTGATGTGAGAGTGAGCAGAGGAACCTGATATGGAAGGAATTACCCACACGGAATTTCTCCCCAGATACATTAACCACAATTCCAGATACTGTTAGGATGTTCTGGTGCTGGGAGGGATGCCTTCCCTTGGTAGCACCGATATGACCGGGCGGTGGAACTGCCTAGCTGTATAAACGTCCCTCAGTCTTCTCCCAATCCCCCCAGAGAAGGAGAGTGAGCTGCATAAAGACGGCAGATTCATTCTGCAGTCCACCGAGTTCACGTTTAACATGAAGCTGGGGCCAAACTATAACTACTAGGATATTGTGAAACGTTTGCGTGAGGCAGTGAGATGTAAATGACAAAAGAAATGAAACGGCAGGTGGCTGCTTCACCACGACAAAGTTGCCAGTAGTACTGTGTTAGTTACCCAGCAGTGTTTGGTCACGAAAAAATTCGGTCAGTTCAACATTCACCGTCTTCACTTGACTTAGCACCTTAACAGTAGTAGTTGTAGCTCCAAGTTCGTCTGAAGCGTAAACCCGGCCGATTGCAAGCTGAATTTGCCCTTCTGTGGTAGTCCACCATTCACCTTTCGAAGTATAGGGAGGGAAATAAGGGACGTTTATATAAACGGGCAGTGGATCTGCCTAGTTTTATCCGTGCCACCACGTGAGGCGTCCCTCTCCATCACCAAATTACCACCTTGCTACATCTAACTGTTCTTCAGACTGGAGCTGGTGATGATAGGACATTAATTTGACACGAGTGAAGAGATGTAAACTGAAATGACGAGCGTTCTGAAGAGCATTAAAAAAGAAGAGTTCTAGAGATGCTTCCATCAGTAACGGAAACACTGGAATGAGTGTCTGGATACAACAGAGTCAGTATGTTTTTATCTGGTAAAATCCCTAACCGCTATCAGCTCATTTGATGGCTAAGTGTAGTCACACTAGAGGGGTTGATCTGAATAATAACCAAGGAGATTCATGCATATCACATAACTAGGTCTCATTGAACTTTATGCAACCACGACTCAGTACTTAATGTGTGGGAGTGATCCTGTTCCCACATTGAGAACAAACCGGCTATTGTATTTTTTATGGGATAACTGAAAATTGTGCCTTATGTTTATTATCTGTTTAAGTCTGCCAGATATTATCAGAACTTTCTGATCCATAAGAAAGTAACCACTAAAATCCACTAACATCCTTTCCTGGATTCGCCTTCCTACTTCCAGATGATATTTCATTTACCCCGTTAGTCCGATGACGCTTTGCTCGTCCCATTTTTGTCACCTTCAGATGATTTTGCTCAGCGTAGGGAGAGACATCAGGTTGTGAAGGAGTTAATGAAGTCTGTTTCTAACCCCTTCGCTGAAAATGGCCTTTCCAAAGATAAACAAAATCATCTGGAAGTAGCAAGAATATGACAGAAATTTACGTCATTAAACTGAAGGGGTTAAATATACAGTGTGAGAGCCCTCAGGTAATGGCACAGGTTGATGACTGCTGTATCTAACCCTTTCTTATGTCGATCCTTTACTCAATAAAACCGGCGGGACAATAATGAAACTGACCTCCAAGGACTGAACGGGTTAACATGATAACGATAACGTCAATGATGACCAACGGTGTAACACTAACCATGACCCCAGACTCTCCAGAAGCCGCTATGGTCGTCCACGTGGAGGGACTGGAGGGGCGGTGGGACCCTCCGACCATGCAGGGAGTACACCATCTCGGGGTTGTACTGGGAGAACACCATCGGGAAGAACACCTGCAGAAACACAGGATCGGTGGGTAAGGATACTCGGTTGGTGTCAAGAGAAGAGAGGATTGTGTAAAGTCAGCCAAAAACCTGTCGATTATCTTAACGCACGTATCATTCTGGAGCATGGATGAAGCATTGTGATATATGGGGCACCTTGTAATTATAAGTACCAAATATTGTCCTTGTTAATTATTTGGACTCGAAATCGTATAAATCGTTATATATTGGATGATATATTTTTTAAGGCAGCATCTTAATTGATTCATGTGCGTCTGCAAAACTCTCTCATTTTCACAACCTTTGATCCCCAGGGGTGCGATATCTTTTTGGTTGACTGTACGTCAGGCAGCTCGCTGCTCTATTTGACATGACAGAAAAAATGAGCGAGCAGAGAGTACAAGATCAGCAAGTTACAAATAGAAAAGGGTCATGAAAAGCTAGAGACCTGTGTGCCAACAAACAAAAGCAGATCACATACCTGTGGCACACCTGACACACACCTGTGACAAACTTTGATACACTTGACACACACACCTGACATACATACACCTTACATACACTTACCCCATACACTCACACCTTGATCATACTTTTACCTGACACACTTACACCTGAAACACACACACACACACACACACACACACACACACACACACACACACACACACACACCTGTGATCCTCTGACTGGCGTGGCGAGGCAGCGTGTGAGGAAGGTGTGGGTGAACATGACGTCAGCGTCACACAGGAACACCACCGGGGCTGTGATGTTGCTCTGCTCCACGCCAATCTTCAGTGCGCGCGCACGTGAGAACTTCTGTGGCGGCAGCAGCAGGAAGTCAGTGTGGAGGCGAGGGATGGCAGCTGCGGCAGACTCCAGCGTGGCTCTGGCTGCCTCGCTTCCTCCATCCTCGATGTACACGACAGTCAGGCCTACCCCGAACTGCAGGTTCGTGTGCGGCGCCATCACTTGTCGCAGGTTGTCCAGGAACAGGTGGAATGCGCTGCTGCGGCCCGCCAGCGGCACCACGATGTTGATGGCGGGGTCAAGGGCAGTGGCGGTAGGACGTGTGTGGAAGACAATGCGGGGTGCGACCTGCGGCAACATCAGGGTAACGCGGTCAACATGCGGCCAGGAGGACCTGCGGCACAACACATCCACCTCCACACCCACTGTTGGCAGATGACGGTACCTACGGGAGGAATGGAGTGTATTGCGTCAGCCCCACCACTGTAGATCTTTCACCTAACCTTGGCCTAAAATTTCGGCCTTATGTACCTTATTTAACGTACTTTAGTGGAGGAGAAAGACAGTGATACGCCTCTACATCCTCTGCAGAATACTAATTCGCATATTCTATACTAATCTGCTGTTACAAATGAACAGTCAAGACGGAAAGATGGCAATTTTAGGCCAAGTTTAAGTAAAAATAATATAACAACAAGAACAAAACTGTATTATTCAGTTATACTCTGTGTTCTACTTCACCTACTGTATCTTCTTGATCAACCCTTTTTCTTCCTACTAACAATCCTGTAGAAAAAAAAAAAAGTGCATCCAATATACCATGTCTCTCTGAACTGTCGGTCTGCACTTCATACATATTTCTTTTCACATAGTGCACAAAGAGTCATAAAGCCTCACATGCCCTCCTCCACCCACCTCTTACCTGCAGGCTAAACTGAATATTTATTCATTAGATATTAGGTTCAGTGGCAGGCCCGAATTAGGGCTTCATGTGGCTTAGACCCCCACAGCGTAAAGTTCAAAGCACCTTTTCGTTTTTTATATAAACATCAGATCCTTACACAGCCGTGAGCACCAGTTCGCCTACAGTCCCTGACAGTATTGTGCTCTGTCTTCCATATTTTTCATTCCTCCTCAAACGAATAGGTGTATCATTCCATCTCATTCTCTTTTATTGTCTGTTTAACGCTGCTGTTGCCTGAAAGGAATCTAAGTAGTTCCTCCAGTTCCCACAGCCAGAGGGGAAGTGTGGAAGAACTCTTGCGTAAGGGTGTACATGAGAAGCTGCTACAGAATGATTACTGGTAATGAGCATCTGATGTTTCCTATGTAAAGCTACAGTCTGTCTACCTATATATCACCCATTCCCATCAGAAGCGTAGGGGTCCAGGGCTAGGATACATTTTTTTTACTTTTAGGGCGATTGACCCGTCGCCAACTTCTGAGCGGCTTTATGCGAGCAATAAGCCCTAACGGTCCCCTCCTTCACTAGTATATAAAGGTTCCAGCAAGCTTTCGTACTTCGGCCTTCATCTCCTAGTGGCGGCTCTTCACGCTGTTCGATTTCTAGCAGCCTCTTTATTCAGTCCCTCGTCCCTCAGGCCACACTCTATAACATCGTCCCAGGTCTTTTGAAATGCTTCTCATAATTCTACCTTCAAAGTTCACACCCCTCACCCACCCTCGGATATAAACCCATATGGGATTCATCAGACCACGAGGCGTCCACCGGGTTACATGGTTACCACCCAGCATAATAAAAGGTTTTATTAGTCTTAAGAAATTGTTTGGCTCGCCACTCAGTGTTCAGTCACCAGAAGGTAGCAGTATTTCAAGTGAGTGGATGATGGGCGCCCCGACCTAACACAAACATTAGATATATGAATGGTAAGTAGCGCCAGGAGCCTCTCTCAACCTCATCAGCACGGTGACCTAACTTTCATTATGTTCTTGTTGCTTTATCTTTTTTAACTGTAACCTGGGCCACATTTTCGTGTTTTTACAGCTTCTTCCACGTAGTTCAGTGGCAGAGAAAAACAATGTTATGGATCTATATCCTTTGCACAGAACTTTTTCCTGACTAGCACCATATTATAGTATTAATCTATCGGTACAGCCCAGCACTCTAGGTGGAGAGATGGCCATTTTAGACCAAGTTCGAGTAAGAAGAGCACCAGGTGATTTTATTCATCTTCGGAGGAGTATTGGCAATGAATGGATCACTGAAGGCTGTATCTAACCCCTAAAGTTAGAAAAGCCCCCCCAAAGACGTATAAAATCGTCTGGAGGTGGCAAGAATAAAAGGAAATACGTCATCGGACTGAAGGCGCGACCTCTCGTTTCTGAGTAAGAGGAGTATCAGCTGGAAAGAGAGCAGCCTGATGGCAGAAGACGGTGACATGGAGGCGATTCCTTTGTGCCCAATCCTGCCAGATTAAGGCGTCTGGATATAGATAGATAGATATATAGGCTGATAGATACAGTCGATTCACCATCCTTACATTCGTCTACCCATCATCCATCCATCCATCCATTCATACATCCTTCATTCTTTATCCATCCATCCACAATTAATCGTCATCCATCAGTTCATTATTCATCCTTAATCTATCCATCTTTCACCCCTGTCATCATCATCATCATCATCATCATCATCATCATCATCATCATCATCATCATCATCGTTACTACTGTAAATCCCAGCTGTAAGACAAAACACTCACATCATAACATTACATTCACCTTATCCATCCCTGTCCCCTAAAGAGGATGGTGGACAAAAGAATGAGAGCAACTTCGGCCTTCAGTTCATCGGGTTCATGTTCAGATGAGCCTGGGGTTGCAACTACTACTACTGCTACTGCTACTACTACTATTGCTACTACTACTACTACTACTACTGCTACTGCTACTACGACTACGACTACTACTACTACTCCTAAATAATATTCATCTCATACTTCTACACTTACCTAATATCACTACACTCGTCACTTGTGTAGGTGCCCAGGTGTTTTGAACTCAGGTACTTGGTCACCTTGTCGCGTACCTGTGTGAAATGATTAACCCCTTCAGTACCAGGATATACAGGATGGTTCTTAAATAACACTCCTCTTCCACTCCGACGGGCAATTTCTCTTGTGTTGTGGGGACGGCTCATTCAGTTATCAGTGTCTATTCTGCATCGTTTATTTTTTTCCTACTCCCACGGCCACACCCACACCTACACCACCAATCTGAGCCGTTCCCGCAACACAAAAGACACAGTCGATCGAGTTGATCAAAGAGCGCTGTGTACGGATCACCTTGTACTTCTTGCTTATCCTTGCAAACACCAGACAACTTTAGTCAGTTATCTGTAATCAGATAATGGAAAACCACTTTATAGGGAAGCAGTTACCAGTGACCTACGTTAACCTGCCATTACTGTTTTCATTCCGGTTTATCAAATATCTATTAAACATTAAAATATTCTGTATTGATCATGATCATCATCATCATCATCATTATTATCACCATAGTAACTTTGTTTTTCACTAATTTATGGGTTAAGCAGCATCTAGAGAGACAAAATAGGACAAAATAGCCTTGGACTAAGTAATGAAATTACCCATGTATTCATTCATTTATTCTTTCAGCATATGAACTCAGAGGCAAAATATCAAAACTGTTTATATAAAAGCATAAAAAGTACATCTGCTGAGAGATGACATATTGGCATTTTTTGGCTCCTGCACAAAAGCTGAACTACTTCTGGGTGACGAGATGTTATTGTGGTGTGTGTGTGTGTGTGTGTGTGTGTGTGTGTGTGTGTGTGTGTGTGTGTGTGTGTGTGTGTGTGGA
>NC_136992.1:9952456-9954956 GCF_032717465.1 Coenobita brevimanus | reverse complement strand
AACCTCTCATTCATTCACCATTCAAGGATTGCGAGGGCATGAATGGTGAGTGAATGGTGGTGTGGCCCATTCAACTGGACAAACTTTGGTTAGTGTCTCATTCTATCAGGTTCCTTGTGACTCACTAGACTCTACCTCACTCCACTCTAAGGTGGGAAGGGAGGTCTGGATGATGATGATGATGATGAGGATGATGATGATTGATGATTGATTGATGACTGATGATTGACTGATGATTGATTGATGATTGATGATTGATTGATGATGATGATGATGATGACTGATGATTGATTGATGATTGATTGATGATGATGATGATGATGATGATGATGATGATGATGATGATGATGATGATAATGGTGATGGTGATGGTGATGGTGATGGTGATGAAGATGATGATGATGATGATGATGATGATTGATGATGATGATGATGATGATTGATGATGATGATGATTGATGATGATGATGATGATGATGATGATGTCAAAACTTACATTCAGCCTGCGTCAAAACCTAAGGACTTGCCTAACTTAATAATAACAAAGCGGCCTAGAACACTGCTCCATTAGTTCAGAAACCCAGATCAGTAAATGATGCTAAAACTTAGTGAGACCTTATTAAATCACTGAAAGTGTAAACATTGTCAGACATAATTAGATTTTGCATGAATTACCGACTCTCTTCTGTTTACTCAAACTTGGCGTGAAATTATTTCTCCAGCTTGAATGTTGAGTTGTAACAAGGGAGTAGTACAACAGGCTGCTGGTCAAGAGGAAGTGTTCGGTAAAGGATGAAAGCTATATCACTATTAATTTTCGCCACTGAGCCACATGAAATAAGCCACAAAAGGACGAAATTTTGGGCCAAGTTAAGGTGAAAGATCTATGTAATCAGACTGGGTGAAATTTTGAATTATCGTATCTGCAATAGATCTGGTGACCCACACTAAACACTTGAATAAGATGGGGGGGGAGGGAATGGTGGTGCAGTGGTAAGAATATCCAGCTTGTAATTAAAAGAACCAGAGTTCGATTTTCACGCCAATCAGATTGATGGATCTCTTCCTATTACTCTGACTTAACTTAAAACTTATATACATCTTTCCATCTTGAATGCTCAGTTATAACAATATTAACAGTAGACTAGAGTGCCAGTCACGAAGAAGTGCTACGTCGATGATGTAGAGCCGTCCTGTTGTCTTTTTGTACCACTAAGCAACGTGAAATATGCTGTAAAAGGACAAAATCTTGGGACAGGTTAGTGTAAAAGAAGTGTAGTTTGTTGATCCCTTGTCCCTGTTCACCCAGGCAGTAGGACTAGGCGCCTGGATATAAGCAGGCCATTGCAGGTTGTATTCTTGGGAGAAGATAAAGAGTTAGAAGAAATTGCTTGCTTGCCCTGATCACCCTCGAAGATAAAAGAAAAGCATAAGACTGTAGTTAAGTGGCTTTGCAATTTTCGTAGTACCCCTTCCTTAGCGATTTGGTCTGCACATTACCCCTGAATAGTCTTTTGTTTGTTATACATGCATACTATGTCTATATTAAAATGATATTAATAACATATAAGAGAATGTTAGGATACTACTTAGAACAGATTTAAAGCATTCGGTGTGAGCAAGGAATTGTGATTTCGATTCACATTGAGAGCAGTCATCATTTTGTCTTCCTGAGTCTATATTTCCCTCTATGTATCCATACAACTCGAAAAGAACGAATCTTGAGTTTGGCTCTCTTATCATTTTTCTTCGAGGGTATTAAGCTTATGGTTTCTTCATCCCATCAATCAATACTGTAAATAAATCGCTAAGCAAGAGGTGCTACGAAGCCGCTTATGTCACCTATAATAAGGCCATAAACCAAAGTATTTTCCTTAGTCTTACACCTTGCCAGAAGCACTAGGATTAGATAATGCTTCTCTCACGGCCTGTTCACTACACAGCCATGAAATCAAAATCTTGGTTTCATTACCCTTAATTTCACACCACAATATCAGTAGATGGATATGAATACGGAGAGAGTTTCCTGACGGCGTATTTGGAGTTACTTATACATTATGTTTCTGGGGCTTCGAACAAATGAAGCAAGATTTAAATTCATATGCTTATTGTTGATTACCTTGACCCCTTAAAATCCGGGTGACGTCGTTTTTAGTTTATTCTTCCTGCTGCCAGATGAGTTTTTTCAGCTTAGGAAAGGCCTCTCCTAGTGAAGGCATTTATTTAGACTATATGTTACCCCTCAGGATCGAGAAGTGTCCCCTAAGCTGCTTGAAATCATCAAGAGTTTAAAGAATACATGAAAATAAAATAAAATTATAACAAATCCTTGGTTCAGTGGGTTGAAAAAATATGAGTTTTGAGATCCATTAATTTGAATTATTTACACAGATTTCTGAACTAATAGGGCGAGATTACAGTCCACATGCTTCTTACAAGTTAGCTTGGGAAATTCTTATTAGATTTTGATATCCTTACCATACCGATTACAGTAACCAGG
>NC_136992.1:9912456-9947456 GCF_032717465.1 Coenobita brevimanus | reverse complement strand
GATGATACTATGCTGATAGATATCACCAGAGAAGGGGTAGAACGGAAGTTGGAGGGGTGGAGAAAGGAAATGGAGGATGGAGGCCTTTAAGGTAGTAGGAGAAAGATAGAATATATATGATTTAGTGGAGAAGAAGAACAGGGAGATATGAGTTTGCTAGGAGAAATGTCGAAAAGAGTTGGGACATTCAAGTATCTGGGCTCGAATATAACAGCTGACGGTGGACTGGATTCCAAGATTAACCATAGGTTGCAGGCAGAATGAAGAAACTGTAGGGATATGTCAGGAGTGTTATGTGATAGACAAATCAGTGCAAGAGTGAAAGGAAAAGTATACAAAACGGTGGTAAGGCCTGCAGTGTTATGCGGTTCGGAAACTTGGCCTATAAAGAAGTCTCAGGAGAGAAGCTGGAGGTGGCGGAGATGCGGATGTTGAGATGGGTGAGCGGGGTCACGAAAATGGATAAGATCAGGAATGAGAGAATTAGGGGAATTATTAATGTTGTGGATATCTCAAAGTAGGTGCAGGAGAGGCGACTACAATGGTAGGGACATGTAATGAGAAAGAATGAGGACTATTTCGGTAGAAGAGTGATGGACATGGAGGTGGAGTGTAGAAGGAGAAGGGGTCAGCCGAGGAGACTGTGTATGGACTGTACACAGCGAAATATGAGGGAGAAGAATATAGCAGGGGATGCATTTGGACAGAGAGGAGAATGGAGACGACTAGTCAGAAACAGCGATCCCATATAAACATCGGCAAAGCTGTGACAGAAGATATATATATATATATATATATATATATATATATATATATATATTTATATATATATATATATATATATATATATATATATTTAACCCATTGGAGCCCGGTGTCCGGAATATTGGACAGAACTGGGATTTTTCAAGTCTTTATAAAGTAGGGAACCCCCGGGTAGAGACCTATGAGCTTCTGCGACTATGAGCCGATAGGCGGAGGGCGGTACGCTTAGTACCCACCCAGCGCCATGCCTGGCCCAGCACCCCTGGGATCCAGTTATATATATATATATATATATATATATATATATATATATATATATATATATATATATATATTTATATATATATGATATAGATAAGTCAATATATATACATATAGATAAACAGATAGATAGATAGATAAATAAATAGATACATATATATACATAGAGGTAGATGGATAAATAGATAGATGGATACATATATATATACATATAGACAGACAGATATTATGTATGTGTGTGCGCGCGCATGTGCATGCGTACTTTTTTTTGTGTATGTACCGGTATGTGTGTGTGTGTATTTCTGGTGCAGTTCTTTATCGCATTTGTTACATGTGTGTGTCTGTGTATATGTATGTATGCCTATGTTTATGTATGTATATGTACGTCCGTGTACTGTACGTTTGCAATGTTCTTCTTGCCTTTTTTTTGACAGTACATATATTTACCGTACTTTGTTCCTTTTCGGATTTTCTCTCCAGGTTTCTTTCAGTTGTTCTGTTCATCCAGTCTTCTTTCTGGCCAGTTCATGTCAGTTTTCTTATTTTCTTTACCCTCCCTCATGCCATCTTTTCCATTTCCTTTTACCACACTTCATCTAACTGCAAACACAGGCTGGTCTGTAAATAGCGCTGCACTAGAAACTCACCTGAGGTAACTTAGGTGTTGCGGTGACGGCTCAGTCTTCTGGTGTGGGCGTGAGTGTGGCAGTGGGAAGAGGAACTGAATGAATGAAAACGCAGACTAAGCCGTCCCCATAACACACGAGAAATTCCTCAGCGAAGGTGAAGAGGAGTGTTATATATGGACAGCCCTGTGTAGCATCCACTCTTCCCTTACCACCCCAGGCCCGGGATTCTCGTAGGGTAAACAGGCTCCCCAAACACCTCTTCCTTAGCGATTTATTTTGGGGAATTGCTGGTTATTATCCTTTTGTACGTTATTCATGCAGAGTATGGCGATACTGGAATGGTTTTTGTAACACAGAATAGGAGAGTAGGGTATAAATAGCACATAAAGGTATAAAAAATAAATAGCTTAGGAAAATGTGTTGGGGAGCTTCCTTAACTGACGAGGAATCAGCCTGTTTATTATTCACTCCAGCTTCTCATATCTGTAGAGTCTTAATGCTGTTCCATTTACCTCACAACACTCACTGACTCGTATCCTCGTTCAGTAAGCAGGCTCCCTAGCACCTCTTCCTCGGCGATTTAGTTTTGGATCCGGTAGCTTAATATCTTTTCGTACAGTAAGCAACAATAATCGTGTCGTGAAATTGGGTGAAAACATAAGCTAACGGGCTAAGCGTCTGGTACATTCCGCCGTCTGTCATACGGATGGTTCATAATGTTTCACGAGTTACATTATTTTAATCTTCGGACAAAACCGCGACACGACTACTGTTGCTCACTGTACCTTACTTATGCAGAGTATGGCGATGTTAGGATGATTTAAGCAACACAGAAGGCGATAGTAACGTATTATAAGTAAAAAAAAAATCGCTTAGGAAGAGGTGTTAAGGCGCTTCCTTAGCCGACGAGGCTGCAGGTCAATGTCTCTTCTTCGGCAGCATTTACACTCACTCCAGTTTTGGTTGACATTATTTTGGTTTTCTCTTTTTACCGTATATGTCTACAGGATTTCTTCTTTTTTTTGTTTTACATTCGTTCTTTTTGGACTCATTCAGATTTTCCAGTATACAGCATAGTTCACTGTACTTTCAACTTCACTGTAGAAATATCTGCACGTAGCTCATTAACACTTACTACCTTCATGTTCTTCAGATTTTTCTAAGCCTTCCTCACTTGTGCCGCTGACACATTCTCGGACACCACATTCCTCGTCTGTGCACCACGACATCCACGTATATCAGTAACAACTATTGCCTTAACATTCGCATTTATGTTTTATTTCAGAATGGTCTCTCACTTAACAACCCAAAATGTATGATGATTTTTGCTTCTCGTTCTTTCTCTTTCTTTTATTTTTTCTTTTTCTTTTCTTTCTTCCATTCTTTCTTTCATCACTTTTCTTTCTTTCTTACTTTCTGCTTTGGTTTGATATTGCTTTAAGACAGTACTTAGATATGGAGAAACCTTTTCCCGACACTCTCAGTACAAGCTTTCTTTCATAAGTAAAAAAAAAAAAAGAAAAAAAAAGAAATCGCTCAGCAGCAACAGAAGAAAAAATATAATCACAGGGGCTGCTAAATGTATCTACTTTGGAATATCTGTGACAGTGGTGCAAGAGGCCAGCGGTGATGGTGATATTATCAGATGGTGGATTTGTGGTGGTGATGGCGCGGGGGGTGGGAGGGAAGTGAGGGAATGAGGAGTGACCACACCGCTAACGTGTACCTTACTCAGCCGAAACACACACACACACACACACACACACACACACACACACACACACACACACACACACACACACACACACACTTCTTCCCCTCACCTTTACAACACCTGTCCAGCTGTCTACTTCATGCCGTAGGTACTGTTACAGAGAGAGAGAGAGAGAGAGAGAGATAGTAGTAGCAGTAGTAGTAGTAGTAGTACTAGTAGTAGTAGATTGTAGTTAACACTGGCCGCTTACAGACAACTAAGAATTAGTCATAGGAGCCTGAAGGAGTTCATACTCCCACCATTGACCCTCTTATGGTCCTTTCACTCCACCTAATGAAAGAACACTTGATTCAGCCAAAGGTGACCATAGCAGCCCTACAGGGTTAATCCTCTTAGGAGAGATTTTTTAAAGTTAAGGAGATTTATAGTTTCTGCTTGTGAAGTGGGTTTACGATTCCGGGAACTTGAATAGTGAGTGAATGACAGCCCTGCCCATGCAGTTTGACAGACGTTGTCTAGATTCTCCATATTATCATGTTTCTTTCTTGACCCAACCTCACCCCATCCTTGGGTGGAAAAGAGGAATTGATGTTGAGCCAACCCTTTCAACACATTTTCGTCCATCATATTAGTGTTACTACACCAGGCGATTTTGTCCAACTTAGGAGAAACTTTATGAAATGAATGGGTTAGATATACTGTTCTAAACTTTTTTAATATTAGGGTGCTCTTTGGCAACAGGTAGATAACTAGCAAGATAAGGCTAACAGCGATGAAAAAAAACAGATGGATGGACTTTCTGACAAAGAGAGTCAAAGGAGAATAGGTATATACTATGTGAGGCACCGATAGTCTGAAATATAATTTGATTAACATCTAATTAATAAAGTCAAGCCGTGTATCTGTGTGTCTGTCTGTGCTTTTGTTCGTTTCTTTCCCGAGAACGGTAACAGATATCGACCAAATTCCTTTTTGTTTTAGGTTGGGGTAATTCCAGAGTGTCAGAGAAAATAAAAATGTCTATCGCGCCTGACGCAACGGCGCGAAATTGTAGGAAATCGCGACACCCGAAAATATGCGAAAATCACTTTTTCGACTTTTTGTCAGAATTGGTCATTGTGGGCTCAAGAATGGTATGGAAACAAAGATAATAGTAATTGCAGGTACACACAGGTACACACACACTATATCTACCTATATAACTATCCATATATACATCTGTCTATCTATATACCTCGGTTAAGGTAGACAGATACACAGATAAATAAGAGATAAATACTCGTAGACCCAATTAGAGGGAGATGATAAACAGAAAACAGCTTCATAGATATACTGTACACCAGTATATGTACACTACTTGTATACAGACAGTCACATGGATAGGTAGAAGATAGATAGATATACAGCGAAAGAGATAGACAAATAGGCAGAAAGATATGTGTATCTATCTATCTATCTATCTATCTGTCTATCTATCTATCTATCTATCTATCTATCTATCTATCTATATATATATATATATATATATATATATATATATATATATGTACAGTAGAGAGAGAGACTGATAGACTTAAAGATACAGATAGACAGACAGAAAGACAGAAAACACAGACAGAAAAACATAAATAGTTGAATAGATAGATAGATATATAAACAGAAAGACAGGTAGTTATAGACAGATATAAAGACATATAAATAGACAGGTAGAAAAATAGATGGATATAGCATAGCTGAGGCCTGACGTAAAGTTCATCAACCCTGACATTTGTTCGTTAATTAATTGTGTAAACACTGCTACACACTCACATCCCAACGTCATGAGCGCGCACTCACTCACACACACACACACACACACACACACACACACACACACACACACACACACACACACACACACTGTATTTCAACACTGACCATAGATAGATAGATAGATATAGATATAGATATAGATAGATAGATTAATAGATAGATATAATTATGTGTGTGTGTGTGTGTGTGTGTGTGTGTGTGTAACCCAGGAAAGGTAAGAGAAATCGAGTGAAGTGAGAATTGTGTTTCTGTCTGTCTTTCTTTCTGTCTGTCTGTCTGTCTGTCTGTCTCTCTCTCTCTCTCTCTCTCTCTCTCTCTCTCTCTCTCACACACACACACATACACACACACAAGGAACTGGTCTTTATGAATGAGCCAGTATGTGTGTTCTTTATTCGACCGTGGAGAAAGTAAACAAGCTATGTGTAAACTTGACTGTAAGTCTCTCTCTCTCTCTCTCTCTCTTGCACACACACACACACACACACACACACACACACACACACACACACACACACACACACACACACACACACACACACACACACACACACACACACACACACATTTGCCTACTGAAATGGATCTTTCACGGTTAATTTTTATTGTTCGTATTTTACCAAAGCTACTGGGCATTTTTAACATTTTACATCAGATAAACGTAAAGATTATACCCTTCTCATTTTAACTTGGCCGAGATTTTAGTTCTTTAGCCTTTTTTTTTTTTTTTTTTCACTTAGCCCAGTGATTTAAAAAAAAAGACATTGCTCTGCCTCTATATCCCTTCAATAGCACTGCCTCGTGACTAGTATCGTATTCTAGTGTTCATCTAGTTACAACTTAGCATTTAAGATGGAGAGGTGGCAGTTTTAGGCCAAGGTAGAGTAAAAGGATCATATTTACCTCTATCACAAGTAACCTCCCTTCTCTCCAGCCAAGTTACCACCTGGAGCTAAACTTGCTGCCTAACTCTTTCTGCGTACGTGTTACTTTTGGTGCTATATTTATGGCCCTTACTGAAATGCTGGATCATGTTGGTTAGGTTAGATTAGGACAGGTTAGGTTGGAACTGAGACGGAGTTTTGGCCTGGTAGATATTGTGGCCTTTTAAGGTGAGTCTCAGTGGCAATCCTAGGTGGTTAACATCATGGGGGTGTGGGTAAGATAGATTACATTAGGTTGGGTTAGATTATGTTACATTAGGTGGTGAGTATCATGGAGATTTTGGGTGTTCCATTAATTTAGATTAGGTTAGATTAGGTAGTTAACATCATGGGGGTTTGGTTAAGTTAGATTTTGTCAGGTTAGGTTAAATCAGATTAGGCTACGTTAGGTCAGTTAGATTGGTCAGGTTAGGATTATTAGATTAGATTAGGTTAGGTTAGGTTAGGTTAGGTTACATTACATCAGTTTGGTTAGGTTAGGGTAAGTTTGGTTAGACTGCCAGGTTTCCACTGACTTGAACTGGGTTATATACGGTATGTTTTTTTTTTTTTTTTTTTTTTATAATTGCGTACATTTGAATATGTTTGATGCACTGACGCGTCCAGTCAGCAAGATGGACACCGCTGCTGCTGTCCTGGCGGCTTTCTTAAGTACCCCAAACAGATATAGTTTACTGTATTAGTTTATTCACTTTTTGTGGTATAAAATCAACATGTAAGTATCTATCTGTTTATCTGTCTATAGGCAAACGCCATAATCCCGCGAGAGGTGGCCGTTTGTCTGAGTTACGGTAATTGTTTCACCGGGAGGGACACTAACCCTCTTCGAACCCATCTGTCGACACGTAGGAAACGGGTATGTGCTGGCTATATGGTTACCACTCAGCGAAGAAAATTGTTTATTGGCTTACAGGAAACCATTTGGCGTGTCCCTCAACGTAAAGCCACCTGAAAAGTAAAAGAAGGGTAAGAAGAAGTGACAAGAATGATGTACATTTTGTACTAAAATTATTTTCGTAAAGGTCGCAAGATCTGGCAGGAACAATGTGACACTCTGAAGGCTGACACTCTGGACAGTCTGACTCTCTGGACAATATAACACTAGGGACAATGTGACACTGAACAATGTGACACTCAGGACAATGTGACATTGGACAAGCTATCATTCTAAGTAATTTGACACACTGGACAATTTGACACTGAACAATCTGACACAAGGACAATCTGACTCTGGACAATCTGACACTGATGAGTCAAACATGGAACAGTCTGACACTGAACGAACCTACACTCCGAACAATTTCCCACCGAACAATCTGACGGAACAATCTGACACTGAACAAACAGCCACTATGAACAACTACGCCCTGTGTACAATGTGGCAGTGAGGACAGGTGTGTGTGGTGCAGCCCATCACACAAGGGAGTCCCAACATAATAATATTACCAGGCCGGTCAGTCTCCTTTGTCGGCCCCTGATGAGCATAATAATGAGGGCGTGTTGGTTTTTTACTCCACTTGATTGTCTGCTCTGATGCTGATACATATATATATATATATATATATATATATATATATATATATATATATATATATATATATATATATATATATATATATATATAGCTTTTGCCCAAAATTGCCGTCACTCCATCTTGAATGCTGATTTGCAACAATAGATTAACACTAGACGATGGTGCTAGCTACGAAGAGATGTAGAAAGGATATAGAACCGTAACACTGTCTTTTTTCTGACACTGAGCTACGTGAAACATGGAGCAAAAGGACGATAAGCTGGGGTAAAGCAAAGCTGAATAAATATACATGTTTCATCACACGACTTTCCTATCACAAATTTTCCATTCTGTTTACTTCTCCCTTCCCTTTCCAAACCCTTTCCCTATCCTTTTCAGCCTGGGATGTCTGTCTATTTCTATTATCACCATTCTCCCTTCATTTTACTTCTCCGTTCCTTTTCTTTTTCTTTAACATTTTCAGCCTGGAAATGTTTGTTTTATTAATATTATATTTAACTCTAAATTATTTCTTTCATTTTAGACCCCCTTCGGAATGACGCATTTAAAAAGTATCACCTACCTCCTTCAATCCTTATACTTTTAAAAATAACATTCTATCTACTACCAGACTATTTCTTTCACCATAGGACAAACCTCTCAATATGCAGGGGTTCAACTCTCCTTTTTCTCCTCCTTTCTTGGAATTTTTTCTCCTTTGCGTAGCCACATTTTCTCTTGTTTCGTCTTTCTGCTCCTCCTCTTTTTGTCTCGCTCATAAACAGCCATCTTTCATCCTTTTATTCCTTCCCATTGCCCTCCATCTCTGTTCCTTTTCATCCCATCATCGCTCCAGTTTCTTGCCCATCTCATCCTATCCCCTTCTTTTCTTTATAATAGCGTTTTCACATCCCCTCCTATCCTTCCATTTCATTCCCCTCTCTTCAACTCTATCATAATCCCATCAACTTTCTATCCACATCTTCCTTTCTCATTACTTCCCATTTCTGTCATACGTCTACATGTCTTTTTGTTTCGCCATCATTCCTCTCTTCTCTTTTCTTTTGCTTTCCTCTCATCCTATTCTTCTGTATATCGTCATCATCAATCATTCTTTTCCATCCTCCCTTCCCTTCCTATTTCTCCCCTTCTCCTTCCTTTCCACCATCGTTCCTTTACCTTCTTTTCTCTTCCGTCTGCGTTTTGCTGTTTCCTCCTCTTCCTTCCCATTCCCCATTCCTTCCTCTCCGTTTGCCTTCCTTTGGCTTTTCTTTTTCCTCCTCGTCTTCCCTTTCTTTCCTTCTTTCTCTTCTCCATCCCTTCCTTTAACTTCGCTTCTCTTCTCCAATTCCCTTCCATCGGCTTTTCCCTCTCTTCTTCAATTCCTTCTCATCTTCCTCTCCTCCATCCCTTCCCTTCCCTTCCCCCTCCCTTCTTCCTCTCCTCCATCCTTTCCCTTCCCTTCCCTTCTCCCTTCCCCTTCCATACAAACCTCTAATTACAGTAGGTTATTAGTAGACCATTCAGGGTTCCCTCAGCATACACTTGCCCACACCTGCCAGCTCCACCACCTGTCTCCAAATACACTTATTATACACCTGATCTGAAACCATATTACCTTTCAAACACACACACACACACACACACACACACACACACACACACACACCTGCAATAAACACCTGTCATACACCTGCCGAAAGCACTTGTTAGACACACACACACAAATACACACACAAAGAAACACACACACACACACACACACACACACACACACACACACACACACACACACACACACACACACACACACACACACACACACACACACACACACACACATCCGCCAATACACAGTTACCAAACATCCGTCATTATACACCTGTAATAATCTTAAAATGACATGTTGCAGAATATAAAGGAATATATATTTTTAGAGGTAAATAATCAGGGCTTCACAGATTATCCATTCTTTTTTTTTACCCCAGAGGCAAACATTCCCCCCCCCTCTCTCTCTCTAACTACAGCTTCTCCATTCATTAACCCAAATATCACTCTCGCACCAGCTAATTAACACAAATAGGGCCACGCCTGTCATCTCCCTCTTACACTGTCTTCACACCAGACCTATGCAAAGCCTCTCTCATATTTTAGCCTAACATTATTTCTCTTGCGTCTTCGGTGTTCCCTTCGTCTTCTCGCGACATAATACTAACTTTTGTTCGTCACTTCCTGGGGGCCAGTAATCAGTGTGCGTATGAAATTATGATAACAAACTTATGTAAGCAAAGTATATACTTAAATGTTCAATATGTGTGTGTGTGTGTGTGTGTGTGTGTGTGTGTGTGTGTGTGTGTGTGTGTCAGGCTGTACTCTGGATGTAATCATTTCCAAGAACGTAAAATGACATTACCTCTCGTCCAGCTCGCTACCCCCACCCCCCACACACACAAGGACAGTTCAACAGACACAATTACAGAGTCCGTGGCCTGACACACACACACACACACACACACACACACACACACACACACACACACACACACACACACACACAAGACAGCAAAGCAATTATGATGAAACAGTTGTCCTTCCAGCTGGTTGGTTGCAGCGACATTGGTAGCAGTGGGTTGGGGTCAGGAGGGGTGGGTGGGTATGTACTGCACCTCCTTCTACCCCCTCCCCCTCTCCCTCATCACCTAACTCCCCTACCTCTGTCTGTATCCCCTCATACAACTCTAACCATTACCCTTTCCACTCTACTGTAATCTCTCTACACTCTCCCCCTCCTCCATCCCGAATCATATCCACTCATCTCCCTTGGTATTTTGAGCTGCTTGACCTATTCATATAAGCACATATTTATACGCACCATGCAAATATATAGCTTACATATATACATACATACGCAATATATACATACACAATCACACAGATACAGCGATACACACACTCAGACACAAATTAAAACATTCACTCATACATAATCGCACGCTGGTTCTCATTTATGTACACACATACATATATACATACATACATACATGCTTACAGTATATACATGGACAATCACATAGATACAGCGATACATACACTCAGACACTAATGAACACACTCATACATATACGCAAGCCGGTACTCATTTACATACATACATACATACATACATACGTACATGCATATATATATAGACATACATACGTACATGCATATATGCATACATACATACGTACATTCATATGTACATACACAATCACATCGATACAGCTATAGACAAATTAACACATACATATACACAAGCTGCTAGTCATTTACGTACATACTTACATACATATTTCATACCTACCTACGTCCATAAATACATACATACATACATACATATTTCATACCTACCTACGTCCATAAATACATACATACTACTACCTACCTGCCTACCTACCTACCTACATACATGCATACATAGACAACATACAGTATGTGTACACAAATACAAACATACTTGCATGTAGGAAGTGGGATTGTATAAGATTATATAAAGAAACAAACAAAAACTAGTTGTCATCATCACCATCATCATCATCATCATCATCGTCATCGTCGTCGTCTTCTGTTGTAGGAAAAACATCAACATAAACCTGGGAGCAGTGAGTGAAGTGAACTGTACAACCATGAGCAAAAGTTCGCCGACATTCTTGTAGCAGCATTGTGTTCTGGCTTCCATATTTCTTATTCCTCCTCAGATAACAGCCGGTGTCTATCGTTCTCTTACTCTTTTTTTTTTTTTTTTTTTTTTTTTTTTTCATATTACTGTCACAAAAAAATTCATGTCACACCATCAGCTGCCACAGCCGGGAGTGGAGTCGGCGAACTTTTACTCATGCCTGTTTTTCAAATCACATATCATTAACTCTTTTGAAATTGCTACCCAAAAATGAAGCAACCACTTCGCTACGATGACTTTCTATTTTATTCCACCTACCACCTGACAATTTTACACAACAAGGAATTTTATCACTGGAGGAGTTCAATGTATATCATTTACCACTTCGGTACAAAAGATTCTCCCATACCCGAAATGAAATAGTGTGGAGATAGCTATCATTATGATGTCAATAATAAAAACAATAATACTGTGGATGTGCGGTTTCTTCCTGCGCGTTCAGAGAAAATATCTCGGGCATGGAAGCATACATTCCTCTCTCATATCCTTTGACTAATGCAAGAAAGCCTTGGTTTAATCACGCTTGTTCAAATGCTGTCCGCAACAAGGAGAGGGCCTATAAAAGGTACCAGAGCCAACCCACCCCTGAATCACATCTTTTTTATGTTTCTGCCCGGAATCGTCCTAAGTCTGTTCTTCGCTCTGCTAAAAATATATCATCCATACTAAATGCTCTCAACTCTCCAACTCGAATTCCTCCTGCTTCATCTGGCACCTTGCCAAAAACCCTTCTAATAACTTTACCTCATCATCCTTCCCTTCTCTACTCTACTCTGATGGCTCTGTAGCTATTTCTTCTACTGATAAACAGATCTCTTCGCTCAGACTTTCTCCTCCAATTCCACCTTAGACGATTCCGGTGCTGTTTCTCCATCACTTCCCCCCTCTGACTTCCTCATGGCTGATATTGAAATTTCTTCAGCTGATGTATTTTCTGCCATCAATGAACTCAATACTAGCAAGGCTTATGAGTCAGACGGGATCCCTCCTGTTGTCCTCAAGAACTTTGCTTCTGTGCCCACACCCTGCCTAGGCAAACTCTTTCGCCTTTGTCTTTCAACTTGTACCTTTCCTTCTTGCTGGAAGTTTGCACTCATTCAGCCAGTCCCAAAGATGGGTGACCATTCCCAACCGTGTATCTATCTCCCAATTGCTTTAACATCCTGTGTCTCAAAAGTTTTCTCGTCAATTCTTACAGAAAATTTTAAAGCATCTTTCCTATCACAACCTTCTTTCTGATCGTTAGTATGAATTCCATCAGGGACGCTCCACTGGCGATCTTCTTACCTACCTCTCAGTCTCTTGGTCATCCTCCTTTCGGGACTTTGGCGAAAGCTTTGCCATTGCACTTGACATCTCAAAGGCTTTCGATTGAGTCTGGCATAAATCTTTAATTTCCAAAGTGCCCTCTTACGGTTTCTATCCTTTTATCTGTGCCTTCATCTATAGCTTCCTTTCTGGTCGTTCTATAGCTGCTATTGTAGGCGACCATCGTTCTTCTCTTAGATCTATCACCAGTGGTGTTTCTCAGGATTCTGTCCTGTCACCAGCTCTCTTCCTTTTATTCATCAATGACCTTCTGAGCTGTACATCTGACCCTATCCATTCATACGCTGATGATTCCACCCTTCACCTTTCCATTCGATTCCCGTAACGTCTATCTCAGGAGTTACCTCAACAAACAAGGGATGAGGCTATGGCACACCCAATGCCTGAATTGACTCGTATCTCTGACTGGGGTAAAAATAATCTTGTTTTTTAATGTATCAAAGACGTTCTTACACCTATCAACCCGACAAAATCTTCCACAGGAGTACCCACTAATGTTTAATCATATCCAGCTCAAGCTTGCATCATCTTTAAACATACTTTGGGTTTCATGCTCTCAGTACTTATCTTGGAAAGATCATATTTCATCTCTTGTAAAATCTGTTTTCAAGAGATTAGGTGTGCTAAGCCGACTCCGTGCCTTCTTTAACCCTGCACAGTTGTTGACTTTATGCAAGGGTTTTATTCACCCCTGTGTAAAGTACAACTCTCATGTGTGGGGAGGCTCCCCACATACAGCTCTTCTCAATAAGGTGGAGTCAGAGGCTTTTCATCTCATTAACTCTCCTCCTCTTATTGCCTCCCTTCAACCTCTGTCTCATCACCACACTGTTGCATCTTTATCACTTTTCTGTTGCTACCTCAATAGTCACTGCTCCTCTGAACTGTCTACTTGCATCCCTCCACCTCTACGACGGGTGCGTAGCACCCGTCTAGCAGCAAACTCTCATTCCTTTTCTGTCCAACTCTCTAATGCAAGAGTTTACCGTTACTCTCAGTCCTTCATTTATGCAACAGGTCAACTCTGGAACACTCTCCCTCTGTCTGAATTTCCTACTTCCTATGATCTCCAATCTTTGAAACGAAGTTTGTCCAGGCATCTCGAAATGAACGGAGCTTGAATTTTGCTCCCTTTTGTTTTTTGTTTTTTTCTTGTTAGGAACTATTTGCGGGCTCGTGACCTTTGGTTCTTCTTCCTTGCATAAAACGAAAACAAGTGTATACCCAATCGTGAAATATGCAGGCCGATTTCGGTGAAATCCATTTATATACTCACTTCCTCCTATTTCTGATCGTTTTTTGTTTATGGGAAGGGAACTGACCTCCTCCCCAAGAATCAGCAAGGAGGTAACGCTCCCCAAATATCTCATTACAGTTGGAAGTCTATTGTACAACATGTACTAAGATATCAAAGCCATGTCTGTCCTTTTACTATTTCTAAGAATTTTAAAATTGGTGAAGGGGACTGATCCCCCTAAAATTTATGGTTGGAAAATTGTATCTAGTAATCCGAGCAACTCACCTGGGAAGTTCCACTGATATCCATCGAAGAGTCTGGGAAGAGTTAAAGAACACACATACACACAGAAACAAGTTCAATCTCGCACATTGGTATACATCGCGTTGCCGTAAACGATACTGTCCTGCTGCTCAGAAGTTTTTATAATATTAAAAGAAAAGATAATCAGACTGAAGAGGACCCCGCCCGTACTACTGCAAAGACACCGTGTGGCTTGGAAACTTGCAATCTAGTGAAAGAGGCTGATCCGTATGTGAACACTGACTTCCAGACCCTATCAATGCAGTTCGTATTTAGTTAGTGGTTCGTCATAAAAGCCTCTGTAATTAGAACCAAGGAAACTGAAATAATGCCAACCTTTAGCCCCCCCCCCCCAAGCATAGGCGTTACGCTTAGGAAACGACCCAAGTAGTGCAGAGGGACCATGTGGCTGGAAACTTGGCATTTGCAGGAAAAGACTGACCTGGGAAAACATGGATTGCTGACTTTTACGATGCATCTTATGGAATAAATATCGGAGGCGAGACTAAGATCACAGAACTCTCCACAAATTACAAACCCATAGTGGTTATCTGCCCTAATAACCCTTATGTAATCGACAAAGGAACTTCGAAATTCTATTATTCATCATTTAACTCCGTATCAGATCATCCTATATTTTGAGCCCTTCGAAATTCCTACTATAGAATAATACTCCTCACAAATACCTCTGCTGTTCATATAAAACAAAAGAAATTAATGCATAACAGTATATATCCAACAAGCAACAGAAATTCATTCCAGTCCATAGTACAATCCACGTATGAATGAATATCTCTGTTTTGGTTATTGCTGTGGCCCCACCATCGTCCTTTCGGTGGACTGGGAGTTGAGAGATGCTTATATAAAAGAGCAGCAGAACAGAGCGTTCATATTTGTGCCACTGCGAGAAGGCATCCCTCTCCAGTGCCGTACTTACATAAATCATCTATCCAGTTCACATACATATACATACACATACATAAATCATCTCTCCAATATACACAGATATTATTTCATCACTCAGGTCTTGGGAATTGTACTATGCGTCTCAAATTAATTCAGTGTCGTTGTGCAGATCAGTTTGGCATTTGGGGCGACCTGCACGAGACAGCTAAAGGTCGATAGTGATAGGCACACACACACACACACACACACACACACACACACACACACACACACACACACACACACACACACATTAATGGTTAGATAGAGAGATAGGTAGGAGGGTAGATATTCAGTACGATCAGCTATTCTCCGCTTATACATATAGAGCTCCTAACATGGCACACACACACACACACACACACACACACACACCACGAAGCCTGCACAAAGGCTACGGAGTGAGGGGTAGGGAAGGTGAAGAGGGAGTGGGGGCAGGATGTAGGAATTTGGCAGAGGAAGGGAAGACGTCTGGGGAGGGGAGAAGAGGGGAAGGGAAGAAACTTAAAGGGATTTGGAGAAGTGAATCTGATAATTCTACCACTTCACTACGGTAAATATTGTATAATAGATTCTCTCTCTCTCTCTCTCTCTCTCTCTCTCTCTCTCTCTCTCTCTCCATTTATAGCTATATTTTTATCTTTCTTTATATGCATTTATTATTTATATATATTTTTGGATATTGGATAACTACACGATTCACGAACCTAAATTTACTTTTAGAATTCAGTGGAACATGGAATTCTGAGCTCCCGAGAGGTGAGGAACAGAAGGCTAAGAGGAGGCCTGAGACGCAAGAGAAATTGGTATCTAATGTGTTGCGGGTGACGGCTCAGTCTGCTGGTGTGGACGTGGGTGTGTCAGTGGGAGTGGCAAATGAATATATGATGTAGAACAGACACTAGCAAACGCTGACTGCTCCGTCCTCACGACACACGAGAATCACTCAGTGAAATGAAAGAGGAGCGCTATATGTGGATTGCCCTGGATATTGACCAGGGTAATGACAGTGTAAGGGAGAGGTGATGGACGTGACTTCATTTGTGTTAATTACCTGGTTTGAGGGTGATATATGGGTTAATGAATGGGGAAGTTGTGTGTGGTTGAGAGAGAGAGAGAGAGAGAGAGAGAGAGAGAGAGAGAGAGAGAGAGAGATTATCTCTGAGGAAGAAAATGGTATTATCTATGAGGTTCCTCTTCTGAATAGAAAAAAACAAGAAGCGGTGCCAAGGCACAGCAAACCCATCCCCGGAAGTCATTTTAGTGCTGACGTATAAACACAACAGGGTATCTAGTCAAAGATGTCACATATCAAATATGGAGTAAATCAGGCGAAAACTGGCGATTGTATGCCCATTTAAATTTTAAGTCTGGCCCAGGTGACACTGATCCTCCTATGGTTAACTAGGGGGTGACCCCCACCTGATGATGAGGCATGTTACTGGATGCAGATTTGAAAGATGAACTTTTAGGTTTTGGTTTCATGTCGATATGACGAATTTGAAAGGAGTTATGGCGAAAAAACGATTTTCACCTGTCCCCGTGTTTTTACATCTGGGGGGCCTATAGCCTGGGGCTTGGCCCAATTAGACCCAAAATCTAATCAGATGATCAGAAGGTCATAGCTCATCATCTCTGTAATTTTAGTCAAAATCGCACCAGTAGTTTTCGCGTAAAGTTGTTAACAGGCAGGCAGACAGACAGACAGACAGACAGACAGACAAAAACAAACCGAGTGCAAACTATAACTGTCCCCCAGCCCCTCAGGGGCGGGGACGGGTAATACATCTGTTTGTTCCTGAAGGTACCTGCTAAAACACAGGTGGTTTTGAAATTACATTATGTGTATAATGACACATGTGTGGCCGTTGTGTAATGGCAGGTGAGCGGTGCTAGTCTGTTCCCTGAGGCCCAGCACATCTCCTTGGTGCCTCACACATGTCACCACTTCAGGGTTAATGCCCACAGTTCATATTTCACCAGTGCTAACTCTGTCTCCTTTAGCACTAAAATATCGATATTAAAGGGGGTGTTTGTAAGGAGATGATTCAGTAAAGTCAATTTAACGCAATTCACATCATTAGACTGTTCCCTACGCCAGCCTGGGATCAAACTCGCGTCCTTTCAAACAGCAGACCAATTCCCCAACCACTTGAGCGTCTAAGAGGGTCAAGGGAGAGAGGGAGTTTGAAAAGGTAATATAAAAAGGAATTCAAGCATTTAATGGTAGAGGGGATGTGAATGGCTATAGTATGAGAGAGAGAGAGAGAGAGAGAGAGAGAGAGAGAGAGAGAGAGAGAGAGAGAGAGAGAGAGAGAGAGAGAGAGAGAGAGAGGAGAAGAGGGATGGAGAGGAGAGAGAGAGAGAGAGAGAGAGAGAGGCCATGTTAACTACGTGCGTAGTGTGCCAGACAAGGCCCAGGAAATAGACCCACCCTTATCCCTTTCAATCCCTTGGCGTGCTTTTATTCCAGTGCTCGCGAGGCCAGTGTTATGTTTCGATCAACATCTGCGTGTGTGTGTGTGTGTGTGTGTGTGTGTGTGTGTGTGTGTGTGTGTGTGTGTGTGTGTGTGTGTGTGTGTGTGTGTGAACACTATTTATCCAAGTTTAATCGAACTTGGTGGAAGTTTTGAGCAATACCAGGGGGTTTGATTTTTGATTTTTTTTTTTTTTTTGAAGAACAATTGATAAAGGGTCAAAGTCACAGGACTAGGTCAAAGATTAAGCTGTTTTTTATTCGATTTAGACCAAACTTGGTGGAAGAGCTGAAGGTAGGACAAGGACGATGGGACTCGATTTGAGAACAATCCACCAAAGATCACGGCCACGGGGCAAAGATAAAGTTAGACCCATGTGTCTGTGTGTGAACAAAATAGCTAAAATAGTTTTTATGCAATTTTGTGCCAAACTGGGAGGAAGGACTGAGGATCACCCATACGGCGGACCTATTGTTTTACCGAACATTAGCAGAAAGGTCAAGTTCACATGGTAAGGTCAACTTTAGCACTCTTTATCCAACTTAGACCAAACCTTCTGGATAAGTTCAAAGTTAGGCAAGGATAAAGAGATAACACTTTGAGAAAAATCAGTCAAAGGCCAAGATAACAGGGAATGGTCAGATTTCCGGGTCATAGGGCAAAGTCAGCTCAAACAACTTTGGTCCGATCTAGACTAGATTTGGTGGAAGGGTTAATGTTTTGGCAGGAATGAAACGATTCTATTTTGAGAGCATCAGGCAATGGTGAGAGTCGCAGGGCAAAGTCAGATGTCATCCCTTAACACCAGATGGCGGGTGTGGGTGTTGTGCTCTGAGTACTCCTCCTTGTGTTTTGTTCCTCCTCTCGCCAGACGATTTTATTCACCTTAGGGGAAACTTTTTGACTTGTAGGAGTTAGATTCAGCCTTTCTAATAGCTCATTCACTTTAACTTGGTCAAGATTTTCGTTCTTTAGGAGCATTTTTCACGTAGCTCTGTGGCAGAAAAAAGACGATGTTGCAGCTCTACATCTAATATACTATAGCAGTATCCATGTGTCTGTGTGCGTGTGTATTTTGGGCAGCTGAAACTACACATTCAAATCGCACCAAAATTGGCATAGAAATCACAAAAAATTCGCTAATGTGAAAACACTCGGTCCCATCACGATTGAAAAACTTTTGCTATATTTAACGAGCGATCAAATTTTGACCAAAAAACGCCGCTCCCGGTGCCCGGACGGTTGCATTGGCAGAGTGGTTAATATCTCGGACTTGCGTGCAGACAACTTTGGTTCCATTCCCGAAGCGAGGTGAGTGCGCCTTTCTTCGTTACGGAGGCGTCCTGGTGCACCAAAATTGGCAAGAAAATCGCAGAAAATTCGCTGATGTCGAAAAACTTGGTTCCATCTCGATTGATGATTTTTTATTAGAGTAAAGAGCGATCAAAGTTTGGTTCAGAAAATAGTTCATTCAGTAACGGGACTTTTAGATATCGAGTCTACTGAAGCCATGTGCCACGACCCTAATACCAAGATCAATTGGTTAGCTTCAAAAAATCCAAGTGTATAACGTTAGACTAGAACAGCACATAAACGTGACTCGGATTACCTGAAATGATCGCAAAGCGCCCGCGAAACGTGAGGAAACGAGTGAGAAGCACGAGGAAACGAGTGTGAAGCACGAGAAAGCGAGCGCGCAGCGCGAGAGCCCTCCACAGGAGCAAGTGCGAGAGGGCCCGAAGGCCTACGAGCACTTGTCGTTTCCATAGAACTAGCACCATATTCTAGTGTTCATTTCTTGCTACAACTCAGCATTCAAGATTACGAGATGCCAGTTTTATACTAAGCTAAAGTGAACAGAGCATAGTATCTCTTTAGTGCTCGGGTTCTCTGTCAGGCTGAATAAAATCGTGTGGTAGTGGTAAAGCACGTAATGAGCACGGAGGGGATAAGTGCTATACCCTTTTATATACCAGCTTGGCCCAAAATTGCCGTCTCTCCATCTTGAATGCTGAGTTGTGGCAATAGATTGGCACTAAAATATGATGCTAGTCAGAAAGACGTGCTATGTAAAGCATATAGAGCCTTAGTCGTCTCCTTTTCCTCCCGATGACCTATGTGAAAGAAGCTGGAAAAGAAAGAAAATCTGGGTCAGGTTAAAGTCAGGGGAGTATATTTGTCATTTATTTTTATCAGCTGCAAAAATCCTCTGATATAACTTAGTACAGTAACTGTCAATAGGATGCCGTATTACTCTTATTTATTTATTTAATTCTTTTATTTTCACTTCCAGACGATTATATTCAGTTTACGAGACTTCTTTCCTAAATGGAGGGGCTGCAGTGATAATATCCTTCATTATCTCTCTATTTCTTCTGTGCTCTCTACAGATGAATAAAATCGTCTGGAAACAGTAAAAGTAAAAATACCCATGATGTCCTCGTACTGAATGGGTTGGCTCCCTGACTGACACCGAATTTCCCTCGGTTTCAAGAAATCGTCCAGTGTCTGATTTTCGTTAGTGACTGCCAGCGATTTCTCATATTTGTAAAGTCATCTGGAGACAAATTGTTAATACCCCATGTTTGCTGGCGTGTTGTTCGGCTGAATAAAGTCCTCTGCCGTCAATTAATTCCCTTTGTTAATGGCTTCTTCACTTGAGTAAAATCGTCCGGTGACATATTTCGTCTTGACAGCTGTTTCCCTCAGCCAGCTATATTCTTCTGACGTGTACTTTAGTTTATTCACTTTAGATTGGTCCAGATTTTTGTCCTTTTTGTTGTTTATTTTACGTACTTCAGTGGGAGGAAATGAGAGTGCTATCGCTCCACGCTCTCTCCATAGCACTTCTTCCTGATTTTCACCATATTCTAGTATTTATCTCTTGTTACATCTCAATTTTCATGATGGAGAGATGGCAATTTTAGGGGAAACTAGAGTAAAAAGGGTATCGTTGTTACAGTAAGCGCTGGTGTAACAATTAGAATAATGATGAAAGAATGGAGGGAAGAACAACACAGACAACAACAACAGGTGTTGCGAAATATCCGCATATAAACAACAACAAAAACAACAACAACGACAAAACCACCACCACCACCGACAACAACAACAACTACAGCAACACTACACTACATGGCAGCACATCCATACACGCCAAGGAACATCAAAACAACACCCAGCATATCATACTGTCACCTCTGTCCCCTCGTCCGCCTCAAACCAGCTTCCAGAAGCATATCCATGCTCAAATCACTCGCCGTTCCATTCAGTCAGTCAAAGATAACTCACAGCTGCATGCACGGCCTCCTGATATCCACCCTTCCGAATCCTACCTCCCTCGTGAGGACAGCGTCCACTTGGCCAGGCTGAGATGTGGGCATCATCCAGACCTCTTGAGTTATCAGAAGGGGCTGGATGACTCCGTCGCCGACTCCTGTCCAGGATGCTACACAGCACCCCATACTATTGAGCACATTGTGGAAGACTGCATTACACACAATCACCGACGCCAACAACAACGTACACTCCTTGAAAGCTCTGTGAGAAAACCCTATCTCTGCCGTGGCCTTCCCTAGGGACTAGGGGCTGTTCGGCCAGACTGCCAAGGGAACAACTACTACTACTAATACGACAGCAACAACAACAATAACGACAAAAATACCACCACCACCATCACTATCAAAAACAACAACAATGACAAAAGCACCATCACCACTAATAACAACGACAAAAATATCACCATCGACAACACCTACAAAAATACCACCACCCACAACAACAACAACAACACAAACAAAAATACCACCACCGACAACAACAACAACAACAACAACAACTACTACTACACTACTACTACTACTACTACTACAAAAACAACAACAACAGGCAGACAAAATGCTGGCTGCTGCCTAACAATAAGTCTTGCCAATTAACGGGGTCACACTACATAACGAGGCTCACAAATAATAGGACGGTAAACAACACCAGCAGTAACAATAGTCTTTAAAGCAGTTACCAACAACAACGAAGACAGTAAGTAGAACAAGTACGGCAATATATTAGTAGGACAATCATCATCATCATCATCACATTAACCATCATCATCGTCATCATTATCATCATCAGTTCCACCATTACTATCGTCTTCATTATCATCATCATTATCATAACCACCACCACCACCACTCTAATCATCATCATCATCATTATCATCACACATACCGGTACCATCACCATTATCATCACACATTCCGGTACCATCATCACCACCACCACCTCCACCACCATCATTATCATCATCCTCGTTCTCATTAACACGCGGGATGGCCTTCAAGTATTTAGGCAGTGTGATGAGAAATTAGGCAACTTTGGAAGATGAAGTGTATGAAAGTGTGCAGGAGGAAAGAAGAGTTGTTGATTGCCTGAAAGCAGTGATAAGGAATAGGGAAGTGAGTTGACTGTAAAAGTGGCAGCATGACAGTACTATGAGTCACAGTCTAACGTATGGAAGTGAACATTGGACCCTGTTGGAAGGACACAAAAATGAGAGCAGTAGAATGAATTATTTGAAACGAACGTGTGGATTTACGTGGAGAGACAGACAGGCAGATAAGGATGCCGAGTACCGTTTTGGTGTAGATGTAGATGTGACTGAAAGCGTTAGACGAAATACCCTTATTTTACGTGATTTAGCTATGTGAAGATGGAGAATTAGAGACTGACTAGAGGGGTGCATGTGAGTGTATTGGAAGGAGGAGAGGGGGAAGGGGAGACCGAGAAAGAGAAGGGGGGATGGTGAGGAGAGATAAATGAGAGAAAGGTGTGTGAGTTAGAGGAAGGGCAGCCTGATGTCGGAGGAGAAGTTGATTTGTAGCCCCTCTGTTTGTGGCCACCCCTTACGGTATAAGACGAATGGCTTTAAACAGAAAGACAGACAGATTCTCTCTTCTCTTCACATCTCTTGCTTCGTCCCCTCTCATAACTCCGCCCGTACATAAATACTGAACAGCCTTTAATACTGAACATGTAATTTAATAATACTGAGCATATAATACTGACCGGCCACGGGGACATCACACACTCCTGCCTCATTCCAACACCCACCCTGAACCACTCATTCAAACACTTATGTACAGGTGGGGTCAAGAGTTGTGTCAAATAGAGGTACAGTACAGTCAGGATTAAGCTTCGTATCAGTTCGTGGCACAGTCGGAGTCAAAAGTTATATCACAAGTGTGTATAATAATGGGGATACGTAAATTCTACTGTCAGTGACTCCCTAAACTCTAACTCTACTTTCTCTCTTACAGGTTCTCGACTGTACTCTTGGCTCCGACCGTACTCTTGCATACGAATCGCTATCATAAAAAAAAAAAAAAAAAAAAATCTACAACTTTCATTGATTTATCTTACACACCATATACGATTACACAGCACCTTACATAATTCCTCCCTGTTCATTCGGTCATATAATTTTCAATTAAATAAATCCCATAAATATCTTGATCTCACAGGCTTGCTACACTACTCCAAAAATGGGTATGAATAATAATAACAACAGCAATAATAATACCAATACTAATTCTAATAAAGTTAATACTTCTACAGCTACTGCTACTACTACTAATGCTACCACTACTACTGCTACTACTACTACTATTACTGCTACCACTAATAATATTATTGTCATTACGGTATTATTGTTATTATTATCATTGTTATATTATTATTATTATTATTATTATTATTATTAAACTGTAATGGTAATAAACAGCAATTCATATGTATTAACCCCTTTAATACGATGCCATAATTTTCATTTTTATCGCCAGACGGTTTTCTACATCTTTTGAAGGTTGTCAAGCCAGCCAGGGGTTAATGGAGGCCGTACTTATCTCACTCAGTTTGACAAATCTCTCTTTAAACAAACGAAAAAAAAAAAAAAAAATCAAGAAAGCACGAATGAAGTGCAAAAATGTTCTCCAGCTGAAAGGGTTGCTGGAGAGACAAACAATAAGTGACAACAAGAACAACAACAGCAACAACAACAAAAGAAAAAAAAGCAACAATATTTACATTAATATCAACAAACAACATTTATAAAAAGAAGAATTGGTCTTGGAAAAATACGAACTGGATTCAAAACAATAATAGCAAGAAAATATCATAATTACAGTACAAAGAGTAAGAAGAGAGAGAGAGAGAGAGAGAGAGAGAGAGAGAGAGAGAGAGAGAGAAGGTGATATAGGGGTCACAGCAAAATTAAGCTTCCTACACACTCCCCCAGCCACAGCTCCCCTTAGTGATTATATTCCATTTATAGCCTGTGGATGGCGTTCAATCAGCCCTCTATTCACATATCCCCAACATCTGTGTGTAGTCTTTCAACCTACTCTTCTATTTGTCTCTCCAATCCCTTTTTGATCCTCTTTTAGTCTCGCCACCTCCCTCTTCTTATTCTCTCCACTAACACCTTACTAATCACCTAACGCAACATGCATCTAGCGGCATTAACTCTGCGAGACCTTCACAACGTACACTTCTTAAAACAATAGACATTAGTAAAGCCTTACGTGCCATCTCCCGACGCAAACTAATCACAAGTATCTGCAACACAGTCGTGGAGCACAACACAAAACACTGGCTTGCCAACTCTTTGTCAGGCAGAGAAACACACGTCTCATTCTTAGGCAAGTCATGAAGAACATGAATTTCCATATCGGAGTTTCACAGGCTCCATTCTCGCACCCACACTCTTCAGTCTATACATGCATAATGTTCTCACACCACAGTCACCCACAAACATTTTATCATATTCTTATAATATTACCGTAATAACTGCACACGATATTGCAGATACAGCCTGCTCACTGCAGCATGATTACCTCAGTACACTTCAAGCATGGGTCGTAGACAACAAGCTGACGATTGTTACAGCCAAATCCACCACTGCACTTGTCACCAGCAACAATCACGAGCACAGATGCACCCTTAACATCACACTTAACAAAGTACCTGTGCCACATGCCCACTCCATTAAGAACCCTGGAGTGGCACATGACACTGGACACACCTACAAGGACCACATGAGAGACACCTCCAGACTAAGGATTTCGAGCACGTACAGGGACAGACTTTGGACAACAACAACAAAAACACTCTCCCTGCTCTGCAAACATATCAGATTAGTGATGCCGTTTTCTTCCCTGGAATGGGCTCCCGTCCAGTCTAATACCCAGAGCAACATCTTACAGACCAAACAGAAAAATGTTGTGTTTATCATGACTTGCTGCACCAATGCTACTTTCATAATATTTACACTATGAAACTAAGTCTTCCCTTCTAGATTTCTCACTATGAGAGGAAAGCAGTTCTGAGCTGCAGTCTGTGCTGAGCACCACAACCCTGTCATTATATGACTGAGCCACACATATCATCTAGGTATATATATAAAACCACATCACGTCACAAACATATCCAATCTCTCTTCGACAACATCCCATCTCCAAAAATTCTTATACCAACAGTGAAGTAACACCTATATGCCCACTTCACGTGCAGGGCAATACAACTCCCAGATCACAACATTATAGGGCAAGCTCCCCCTTCGCTCCTGAATTTATCCCATGGGAAATATCCTTAATACAGTTGATCGAGTTCACCTAGCTAGGCTTAGGACAGGTCATCATCCAGATGTCCTCAGTTATCAGCTTAAACTGGGTGGTATGGAATCACAGGTGATACATGCCCCACTTGGAAAATAAACTCATACAATATAACATACAGTACATAATGGAACACTGCACAGCACATGCTACGATAAGACGTATACATTTCATGAACGATATAGGGAACCTATGGCATAATCCCATATGAGCGGTTGCTTATCTGTGGTTGACGGGTCTGATGGATCAGGCGAAATGTGGTAAAGCAGCAACAAGCACCACCTCTCCAGCTTCCTAGACAGTCCACTCGTGTCTAATCCCTGAACTTGTGTCTCCACTACTCTTCACCTTGTGTCTGTCTCTCCACATGCCATTCCCTATATCGCTGTTATCCCTACTTCCTCTCTCTCTCTCTCTCTCTCTCTCTCTCTCTCTTGTTAGTCCATCCACTTGTCTCTCAAATCCCAATTTTTTTCTTCTCTCCCTCCACCGCGTGTTTCTTCCTCCATCTTCCCCCACCCCCCGACCCCGTCCACCTTGACCTTCATCCACTTTTACCTCCATCCACCCCTCTCCCAACCCCCGTCTCCACTTTTTTCTCTTCTCTTTCTCCCCCCTCTTTCACTAACTTGTCTACCTATACACTTGTTGGTTAATTAGGAACAGTTGTTTGCTTACGCGTTGAGAGAGAGAGAGAGAGAGAGAGAGAGAGAGAGAGAGAGAGAGAGAGAGAGAGAGTGAATGCTGGGGAATATCATATGGTGGTAGCGAAAGTGATATATAAAGACGCAGTATAGATGGATGAGAATGGCAGTGCTTTAGCGGACATTTGTGCTGGGAGGGGGTTCGTGATAGCTAATACCCTCTTCAGGCACAAAATGATCCATAGGTATACGTGGCGTGTGATGAGAAGGGTGGATGGTGAACCGAATGAATGGCAGGCAATGATTGATTATGTGTGTGTGGATGAAAGGATGAGAAGGTGTGTGATGGATGCATGAGCATATATAGAGGTTGGGGGAGTGGAATTTCGGACCACCGCTTGGTGGTGATCAGGATCAAAGTCCAAACAAAATGGAGAAAGAGAAGGCAAGGACAGGAGGAAGTAGTTCTTACAAGGAGGGTAGGAAAGTTACAAGGGGTTGGAAAAAAAAGACAAAATATAAGAGGGAAGTGGAGGAGCGATTGGACAAATAAAGATTGGAGCAGATGGGGAATGTGGAAGGTGCGTGCAAGATATTCACAGAAGAAATATGTGCAGCATGTGAGGTGGTGTGTGAGGTGAAGAGAAGACGAAAGGCGATGCAGGGAACAGCATGGTGGAATGAAGAGCTGAGAGAGGCTGTGGCACAAAAGAAGAAAGCATATAGTAAGTGGACGAGAAACAGGGACGTCGGAGAAGATGAGAGACGGAAGAGAGTTATATGTAGAGAGGAAGAGAGAGGTGAAAAGATTAGTAAGAGAGAGTAAGAAGAGAGTTGATGAGGAAATTGGAAGGAATTTGAGTGTAAGGTGGAGGAAATGTAAGAAAATGTTCTGGAAAGAGGTAAAGAGAGTCATACAGGGTGCCAAAGAAATTAGTAAGGGAGTGAAATATGAAAATCGAAGATTACTAGTGGAGAAGGGAGAAAAAGTGAGCAGATGAAGAGAACACTTTAATGAGCTGTTGAACAGAGAGAATGACAGTAATGCAAGTATAAGTGGCTGGGGAATGGCTGGGGCAAGGAGCGATGTAAGAAGAGAGGAAGAAATCAGTAGGATGGAAGTTGTGGAAGCAGTGAAGAAAGTCAAAATGAGGAAAGCCCCAGGAATTGATGGAGTGTGTGGTGAAATGCTGAAGCATGGGGGTGAGACAGTAATAGAATGGATGTGGAAGATGTGCAGATTGGCCTGGAAGGAAGGTAGAGTCCCGGAGGATTGGAAGTCATGTATACTGTAGTTATTCCCCTGAACAAAGGAAAAAGGGAAAAAGAAGTGTGTGGTAATCATAGGGGCATTTGCCTTCTTAGTGTAATAGGAAAAGTGTATGGTAGGATACTTATTGACTGAGTTTGGGCAAAAACAGAGGAATTAGTTGAAGAAGATCAGAGAGGTTTTAGGAAGGGAAGAGGTTGTGTAGATGAAATACTCATTCTTAGACCTTTAGTGGAAAAGTTTCTAGAGAAGGGAAGAAGTTGTATGCAGCCTTCATGGATTTAGAAAAAGCACATGACAGGGTGGATAGACAAGGATTGTGAAATGTATTAAGAATATATAGAGTTGATGGGAAGTTGTTGAAGGCAGTGAAGAGTATGTATGAGGGTGCTAAGGCTGCAGTGCATGTGGATAGTGAACTGAGTGAATTTCTCAATTTGAAGGTTGGTTTGAAACAAGGATGTGTCATGTCTCCGTGGTTGTTTAATCTGTATATGGATGGAGTTATAAAAGATATACAAGGTACAGCAGTGGATGTTGGAGCAACCCTAGTGAGAGAGGGCAGTGTTTGGAAACTCAATGTACTGTTGTTTGCAGACGATACTGTGTTGTTAAGTGAAGATGAAGGGGAACTGCAAGGCTTGGTGAATAAGTTTGGGAGAGTGTGTAGGAAACGGAATCTAAAGATGAATGTAGGAAAGAGTAAAGCGATAGTCTTCGAGAGAGGTGAAGTCTGTAAATGTAGAGTGTGCTTGGATGGGAAGGAAATGGAGAATGTGAGTTCGTTTAAGTACTTGGGTAGTGTGATGAGTAAGAATGGAAGTTTAGAGGGTGAAGTGCTTGAAAGGGTGCAGCAGAAATAAAAGGTTGCTGGTTCCTTGAAAGCAGTAATAAGAAACGGGGAAGTGAGCATGGAAGTGAAAAGGCTACTACATGACAGTATTGTGATACCAACTCTAACGTATGGTAGTGAAACTTGGATATTGTTGGAGGAACACAAGTCGAGAGTGAAAGCAGTGGACATGAGTCATTTGAGAGGAACATGTGGAGTCACATGGAGAGACAGACTGACAAATAAGAAGTGAAGGAGCATTGTGGTGTGGATGTGGATGTGATAGGAAGAGGTAGGAGAAACATATTAAGGTGGTTTGGCCATGTGGCGAGGATGGAGAGTGAGAGACTGACGAGTATGTGAATGAGGTGGAGGGGAGGAAAGGAAGGGGGAGACCAAGGATGAGATGCAGGGATGGAGTGGGGAGGTATATGAGAGAGGGGTGTGTGAGCTGGGAGCAGGGCAGTGAAATGGCGGGGGACAGAGCGACGTAGAGGTGATTTGTTTGTAGCTACCCCTTACGAGATTAAGGTGTCTGTCAATATATAGATAGATAGTAGTTAATGCTAATAAATGCGTACTTGCAAAGCACTGAGAGAGAGAGAGAGAGAGAGAGAGAGAGAGAGAGAGAGAGAGAGAGAGAGAGAGAGAGACAGACAGACAGACAGACAGACAGACAGACAGACAGACAGAAACAGAGACAGAGACAGACAGACAGACAGACAGACAGACAGACAGAGTGAATGTCTGCATTTTATGAAGTACATATACCGGGTACCCTCAAAATTGTTAGTGAAGTTAACACACACACACACACACACACACACACACACACACACACACACACACACACACACACACACACACACACCTTGTTGCATAACCCCTGTTTGGTCATACAGACCCAACCATCGCAGGATCCCTTCAGGGCCATCCCGTGCTGTAGATCGATGTACCTTTGAGGGGAAACACCGTCTTGCCACAGCGAGGCACGGGGAAGAGTGTCAAGATTTGGTTCCCGGATGCACGCTGAATTTACATCTCTCTGCCCAGTTAACAGCTGCACCATAGTTCGCTCCACATTACGCCGTTATTTGGTTATATGGTTACTACCCAGCGTTGCAAATAGTTTCCTGGGTTACAGAGAACCATAAGGCTTGTCACATAGTGTCGAACTACCTGAAGTGGAAAGAACAGTAATAAAATGTGACAGGAAAGATGAGAGAAACAGGAAATGAGGAGAGCAGACCCAGAAAAAGATTGATAAAGGCGATAAACTTAGTAGGCAGCGCTACTTCCACACACACACACACACACACACACACACACACACACACACACACACACACACACACACAGAATAAACAAACAGACAGGCAAGGCACAGTCCTGCTCGTGCCTCTCCCTTTCTTCCTTTAGTTATTCAGAAACAAACTGTTTCTCTCCCCTTCTGTCCCAGTGTTCTCTCTCTACTATACTCTTTTCACTTTACCTACACTCTTTTACTCTAACTTTGCCTAAAATTGCCCTTCTTCCATCTTGAATGATTAATTATTGCAATATATTAACACTACAATGTGGTGCTAGTCACGAAGAGGTGCTATGGAGAGAACATAGAGCCATATTATTGTCTTTGGCACTGAGCGACGTAAAATAAACCGCAAAAGGACGAAAACCTGAGCCAAGTCAAGGTAAAAGGAGTATAGGCGTAAAATTGCCAACTGTCCAGTTTGAATGTTTTGCTGTAACAATAACCTCATACTAGAATACGGTGCTAGTCACGAAGAAGTTCTGTAAAATGGATATTGAGCTTTAGTGTATTTCTTATTCTGCCACTGAACTATGGGCAATGAACTGAAAAATACAAAAAAAAAAAAAAAAAACTCCCCAGTTGAAATGAAAACACTATAATAAAACAGCGCCATGTTAACAATTACCTAAAAAAAACATTCTCGTATTACAAATATTTCAGAGATTCTTGATGTTTTAAATCATCTGAATAAACTTTAATAGAGGGATCTCCTTCCCAAACTTAAGCTGAATAAAATCGTCTGGACTTTATTTTTCGGATATCTCTCTTAAATTTGAACTCAACTAATTCGCCTGGATAATATCGTCTGGATTATTAGTCAGACCTCGTTCCTAAGCTTAAGCTGAATAAGTTCGCCTGACTTTTTGGCAGGATCTCCCACCTAAATTTAAGCTGAATGAAATCGTCTGGACATTATTTGTCTGAAGTCTTCGAAGATAAAAATCGTCTGATGCAAAAACCTAATCATCGAACTGAAGAGGCTAATGGTTTAGTGTCAGAATACACTATACTTTTCTCATTTTAACTCGGCCTAAAAATGCCATCACTCCAGTTTGAAGGATGAGTTACAAGAGATTAATACTAGGAGATGATGCTAGTCATGAAGAAGAGCTATGGAGAGGATGTAGAGCCGTAGCATTCCCTTTTTCTGCCACTGAGTCACGTGAAACAAACTGTAAACGGACGAAAATCCGGGCCAGCTGAAGGTAAAAGAAGAATGGTTCAGTGAGGGTCTTAGCCTACGTAGTGCCCCAGGTTCTGGAGAGGGACGCCTTCATGTGGTGGCACTGATATAACCTGGCTGTGGAGCTGCCTGGCCATACAAAAGTCCCTCAGCTACTTCTCTGGCCCCCAAAAGGAGGATAGACAGCAGAAGGACATCATAAGCCTGCAGTCCACTGGGTCGGAGATTTTTCGATCCTGTGATGCTGCCAGGGACGCTGCTGGTCTATCCTTAAACTGAGAGTGTCATCTAAGAGCCTGAGAGTGTTAATACACTCACCACTAACTCTCTCACGATCAGGAAAATTCTTGTTTTCCATTCCAGTTAACGTAGGCTGTTTTACTGACCGGCAGTGAGCCATAGGAACTCAAGAGTGCTATCGGTATCAGTAGTAGTACTAGTAGTAGTAGTAGTAAAAGTAGTAGTAGTAATGGTGGTAGTAGTAGTAGTAGTAGTAGTCTTAGTAGTAGTAGTAGTAGTAGCAAGTAGTAGTAGCACTTCATTTTGTTGTTGTTGCTGGTGTGGCCTCTGGTTCTTCTGAAACATGAACCCAGTAGACTGCAGGCTGATGTCGTTCTCCTTTTGCAATCCACTTTCCTCCTTTCGGGGGACGTTTGCATGACCAGGCAGCTCCATCGCCAGGTAATATCAGTGCCACCACATGAAGGCGTCCCTCTCGCATCGTTATCGTATCACATCCATACACAAACAGGGAAGGAAAAGGTGCTAATGAGTCTCCTTGGTTACTAAAATGGGGAGCTTTGACTCCCTTTGTGCTGTTTGATGTCACTCAGAAAAGAGGGAATTAGATCAGCTCTGATTAAAGGTATCAATGCCACCTTCCTTCCGAGTCCTCTCTCTCTCTCTCTCTCTCTCTCTCTCTCTCTCATTTCATTATCATCACCGTCTTCATGAACCAGAACTCACTCCCAACTTTTTCCAATACTATTTGCTGCCAACCTGTTCCATCCAATCATAGCAAATCTGCCAACTTCGTCTCTCTTAGTTTTCTGTCTGCCTCTTCCTCTCTGGGTTGCCATTCCTTTCCCTCTTATTCAGGAATCTCTTTCAATACCTTAATGTGATGCAGAACAATACTTTTCATTCCTCTCTTAACACTTAATTTCACATTCTAGGGATGTTGTCAGATTTCAGAGATCGTATTCAATAATCCTCTTTAGCTCAAGTTATGCTTAAAATTCTTGTTTATTCTTTTATTATAACCTATTCTATTACTCCACATATAAATATAGATCTACAGTAAACAGTAACGTGAAGCATACTAACAAATATATGATCAGAAAAATTTGTAATTGTTCTTTCAAATTTTTTGCTGTGAAGTTTGACTGAAATTCTTTATAATTACATCGAAGAAGTCTCCTTAGAGCAGTGAGACCAAATTGATGTTTTGTGTACATGTATCAGTCTGTCTGTCTGTCTGTCTGTCTGTCTCTGGCGTACTCAAGTTAAATTTAGCTCATTCCCCCATTCTTTAGGGATCGACAGTTCCGTGTGTTCTTTTCATTTGCGTCTCTCTCTCTCTCTCTCTCTCTCTCTGCTTGTTTAATGTCTCTCACCACATCCCCTTTCAACATTTCTCATTCATTAGTTTTTATTCTTACTTTTTATTTTTTGTTTTATAATATTATACTTGTTTTGCTTGGCAATTTTTTCGAATTTTTACGTCTCTGTATTATATTTACCGTCCGCCTAGCGAGGCGATAATGTAATCACCAGCATCTGTGTGTGTGTATGTGTGTGTGTATGTGTGTGAATGTGTGTGTGTGTGTGTATGTGTGTGTGTGTATGTGTGTGTATGTGTGTGTGTGTATGTGTGTGTATGTGTGTGTGTGTATGTGTGTGTGTGTATGTGTGTGTGTGTGTGTGTGTGTGTGTGTGTGTGTGTGTGTGTGTGTGTGTGACTGTTCCCAAAACATCTCAAAATCAAATAGGCAAATTGTATCCCAGGTCCGTGGGCTGCATCGAGGGATATATGACTTGTTTTTTTAATAATTTTGGCGAAACTTTGATGATATGCCTCCTATTGCCAAAAGTTCTTGCAGGAAACACTACCATCTAACTTTTTCTTTAAGCTTGCCATTATTCACCATTTTCTATCTTGCTCTCAACCAATAAAACTGCTATTTCAAGGGTAACTATTAGAAATTCTTCAAAAGCTTGTTATACTTGATCATCTTCACCAGCGCAATACCCCTGACTTCAGGCTTCTTAACGCTGGCTTGATTTAACGTGGAGTAAACAACGAAATCCTGAGACTTTTTTTTTTTTTTTTTTTTCGAACTGACAAAGCAGCGATTTTATGCCTCCGATTGCCAGATAATTACTGATCTAGTTTTCTTGTGATGGCGTGCGTGACGCATTCGAGAATGAATGTTTTTGCTTTTATCTTTCGTATATTTTCAGTTCTTCCTTTTCAGTTCCTAACTAATTTCTCTCTCTCTCTCTCTCTCTCTCTCTCTCTCTCTCTCTCTCTCTCTCTCTCTCTCACTATTTTCTTTTCTTCTTTCACCCTTTTTTAATTATAATCATCCTCTGTGTTCGCTCAGAACTTTCTCTTCCAATCTGTCTTCTTCTCTTTCTTCCTCCTCTTCGTTATCCTCCCTCCTCCTCCCCTCCTTCTCTTCCTCCATCTCTTTCTCCTCTTTTTCCTCCTCCTCCTCCTTTTTTCTTCTACTTACATCCTCCTTATTCTCCTCTTCCTTCTCCTTCTTCTTGTTGCAATTGTCGTTGTTGTTGTTGTTGTTGTTGTTGTTGTTGTTGTTCTTCTTCTTCTTCTTCTTCTTCTTCTTCTAGGACTAATATTGTTGCACTTCTTGTTATTATCGTTCTCATATCATCATCGTCATAATCTCCTTCTCTCCCTCTCCTCTTCCTCATTCCCTTTCCCTTTTCCAATTCTTGTTGTTCCATTACGGTGTCGTGACTCTACGTAGCAGAATTATCAGTAGTTTTGACAAATGAGCTAGAAGTTGCTTAGTGCCACTACAGTTTGTATAATAATGAACCTTTGTCTTGCTAATTGTATAAGGATTTTATCCAGCTTCTCCTAGACTCATGGACTGATTCTGAAGAAACTTTTTAGGAATAACTTTAGGGACCCAGATGTTGTTTAATATTTTTTTGTTTTCAAAACTGGAAGTATATATAATCTGAGAAATCATTACCGTTTTCCCCTCAGCATTTTTTTTTTTCCCGTAGCGAACCCAACGGAAGAGAAGTCCCTTTTCTTCGAGGCCATACCACATAATATGTTATTTCGTGCATAATTAGTTTATTTCCAAGTCCCGAAAAAATAAACAAAAGGTGACCAGACCAAAGAGCATAATCTGCCGTAGGCTGCCTTTACGCGGGTTAATTAAGAATAGCACGATGCGGTAGGAGCGCTGTCATATTTTGAGGTACTCCACACCCTGCTAGCAATCGCTGCTCTTACTCGTGTATTCATGTTAGACACCTGAAATAGAACAAGACTGAGTCTGGTGGCACCCAGGCAAATCTGGTAATGGAAAATCTTTTAGGTAAGGAAATAATATGATTTAGTATTAACAGTAAATTTGCTAAGGAATATGTAAGAGTTTGCATTGCTCATAATCATGGTTCATTTGAGGTACCTTATTATATTTCTTGTGGATATTATTGACATTATAGTACGCCGTAACTTGTTTCCTGCTCTGTAATATTCATAAGACATAGTCATTCATAATAATTATACATGTATTTCTTGCGAGTGCAAATATTATACAGCATGTTATCCGAGTCTCAAAAAATGTGGGATTTACGTTGTTGACATTATAGCCTTAATATAAGTGGCCGGATATAAGTACTGACGAGTTATTATCTAAAAATATAAATTCTTTACCTATTTAAAGTAGCAGCAACGGCTTGAGCTGTGGGCGCTCACTACCTCTCCAAAGAGAAGGTGTAGTTTCAGTGGCACTATATTTTGACCCAAGTAATGGTAGCGATAGTGCCATTAGTTTCAGCAGGTAGTGCACACAATGCTCTTCTTTCTACCTCCTTATCTCTCACCATCCTTCCCTCCCTTCTTCCTCCTCCAACTCTCCTCCTTCCCTTCCTGACCTCATTTCTATTTACCACACCCTTCACCCCATTGTTCTTCTTTCCCTCCTCCTCAACACTGTTCCCTTCCTCCTCTTTCATTATCTCCTCCTCCTCCTCCTCCTCCTTCTCCTTCTCCTCGCGACACCCTAGCCGCCGAGGACTCCCACGTGAAATTTAATTAAGTAAAAGTTCAAAACAGACTAAGAGAATGGGAGAGAAGGGAGGGAAGGGAGAGAGAAGGAAAGGTGAGGGAGGGAGGGGAGAGAGGAAAAAAAGGAGAGAGATGGACGCGGATGGAGGGGGAGACAGACAAAAAAAGAGGA
>NC_136992.1:9903643-9912356 GCF_032717465.1 Coenobita brevimanus | reverse complement strand
ATCAAAATCTTCATTATCCATGCCATTCATAGCCAGGACTGCGTCACTTATCCATATAAAAATAAAACCAGACACACACACGTATCTGGTTATCCCGCATATGTACAGTCTTGTACATAGTTTCTTTTGGACAAGCCATGCGTTCTCCTTCACATTTAACATTCACACACACTTACATAAGCACACACACACACACACACACACACACACACACACACACACGTACACACACACACACACACACACACACACACACACACACACACACACACACACACACACACACACACACACACACACACACACACACACACACACACACACACAGGATACCTCTCCCATATACCGTGTCAGGCAGCTAACGAGGTCATCCGTCTGTGTCAGTGCTGGTGCTAATTATGCTCCAATCAAGACTAAGTGTGGCGCCTGTGTACCTCGGGGATTTACTGGGATGTGTGTATGTGTCGAGTGTTGTGCTAAGTCGACGTCATTAAGGCCTGTGCGCTCTCTCCAAGTGGTGTCAGAAATTACAATCGGTTTATTTTTATCTGACCTAACTGGGCCACTTGCTCAAGGTCTTGAGTCCATTTACGCTTTCTTAAGTGGTGTGAGAAACTAAAGCCGGTTTCTATTTAGCTCACGTTCTGGGTCACTTCCACAGTTTGGATTCTTAGTCGTGGGGACATGAAATTCGATGAGAGTTACGAAGTATGATTGAGTCTCTTTAGTTACTCATCAAATCGCAGTCCTTTCTGATTACAGTCATCAACTGGGCTTAAATCTTCGTCATGTTCGGAAAAGAGCAGCGACTGGAGTAAGATCCTGCCCATCTAACCAGAATTATTCAGGATGGCTGGATCTCTTGGTTCTTGTGTCCGAAATGCCATCGTGTAAGAGATCTACTGACCTGGACTGTACGCAGGATCAACAAGGCATCAGGCAGGAAGGGCCTGATGGTATCCTAAGTAATCAATACAGCTGGCAATGCCCCAAGAAGAATAACACGGTTGATCTTAATGTGCATACAACACCAATACCAAGAACATGGTGATCTATCTATCTGTCTATTGCCAGACACCATAATCCCTTAAGGGGTGGCCATTTGACTTTGAGTTATTTGTTTTAAGGGGAGGGGCACTAACCCTCCACCAACCCACTTGTTCACACGTGGTGATATCCTGCTTAATTAATACAGCCGGTGATGTCCCAAGAAGAATAACAGGGTTGATCCTAATGTGCATATAACAACAATACTAACTAGAGAGGGTTATCAGCGAGTACAACGACGACTCGCCCAAGCTTTGTGCTTGCTCCGTGACCTTGGCCTCTGATTGACTTGCACCAAAACCTAATCCCTTCATCTCATCCACACACACGGGGTATGGGCCAAGTTGGATTGATATCCCAGCCGCTTTTCAGCAGAGATTTTTACCACCAAATAATTCGACTTTAATCTGGGCCCTTGACCCACGATAATAATAATAATAATAATAATAATAATAATAATAATATAATAATAATAATAATAATAATAATAATAATAATAATAATAATAATAATAATAATAAAATGTAATCACTTTTTAACAGAGTCACAGGCAGCGTATACATCAATTTTTATATAAATCGGATTAGATACTCATGAAACATTTTCTTACCACATATACATTAAAACAAATATGGACACAAGAACAAAAAGCCCCTCGACCGTCATAGTTACCCCTTCGATGTCGCAAACTATGAGTAAATCAGGTTACATTCATCATCATCATCATCATCGGGTTTGGAATACATCATGGGATCATCTTGAATGCCGGGATGTCAGCGTCGGCAAATATTGTCAGACTGTTTCGCGGGGAATATTCACCATTTTTTTTTTTTAAATCCCGCGTATGTGTGCAAGCTGTCTTGGAATGCACAGGACCCGTAATAGGACACAGGGATTGACTACTGTAGTGCCAGGCAACACTAAGGTCAAACGCATGGAGATTTCCTCTATTCAGCTAGCTATTTATCTATCTATCTGACAGACATATAGATACAAAGATAGACAGACAGACAGATAGATAGCCAGCCAGAGAGAGAGAGAGAGAGACATAAATGGACAGAGAGACAGATAATATAGATATATAGACTGATAGGAAGATAGACAGAAGGATAGACAAATACATCTGGAGTGGAGAGGGAAAACACAAGGCATATCGGAGGCCTGGAGGGAACCAATAGTAGGAAGTTGATCAAGATGAAGGCAGAGGCGGAGGTGGAGGGGTGGAGTGGAGGGGGACGTGAATGGAGGTGAAAACAAGATCAAGAGCAAGCCAGTGACTGGGGTGGAGGGATGAAGTGGAGGGGACATGAGTGGAGATGGAGAGAAAATTAAAAGTAAGGCAGAGACTGGGGTGGAAGGGTGGAGTAGACGGGGACATGAGTGGAGATGGAGTTGAGATCAAAAGAAGGTAGAAATTGAGGTGGGACGATGGAGTGGAAGAGGACATGCAGGGCAGAGACCTGACAGAGGAAGATGTGGATGACAGAGAGAGATGGAGACAGCTTATGAAGATACTGTATAATCAACCCTGAGTGTTAAGATAACGGTGGAGGGAAACCAGAAAGCTATATATAAAGGTTGTGTATGGAGCTTTGATGGATGAGTGGTAGTGCGTTTGAACGCCAAACTGCATGTACGCTCACTCTGGTATTCGAAATCCGATCCGTGGTGGACATTTAAAAGGTATATTCTGTTACTGTGTTTTTCAATATGCTTGCAAATATTCACAACCTGTTAGCTCGTACAGAAAACATAATAATATAAACTCTGATATGCATCATCACTTTTTATGCAAAAGGTGGATGGTTACCATCGTCCTGGGACGTACTACCTTAGGACTGACTTGTGGTCAAGGCCCGGTAGCTGGCCTTGCACAACACTCCCACACGGGACATTCAACCACATTTACCATGCAGCCAAAGTCCGACCTGGCACTGCTATTCACACGTACTTCCTATACACGGCTCATCCTCTTGGGGTCTCTGTCTCCTCCACTTTCCCACCGCCTAGCCTTGTGGAAAGAACTTGTTCCGAACCTGAAGCGCTGCCTGCCTTAGGAAGGCGGCTGCTTGCTTGTGGTCGATGGGTCTGTTCGGCCAGACAGGTCATGGTACAGCAACTTGGGTAAAGAGTGTGTTTGATGACTGTAATTTCTTTAATAAAGAAGTTACTGACCTTACACAACACCCTCCAACATGTCATAAAATACCCTCTCATCCCGTCACCAGTCCTGAATTTATCTAAACCGGACGGTGGGTACTAGCGCCGAGGTGATGGCATGTGAAGGTGTCTGGTAATTTAGAAATCTGCTGGGCCCCAGGCAAAGAACTCTCAAAACTATGCTGAGACTAAGACCCATACAGAAACATAGAGTCAAACGTTAATGGTTAATTGCTATTGGTTATGTGGATTAACCCATTCAGTACGATGACGTCTTGTTTATTCCTTAACACTGCCAGACGGTTTTATTCAACCTGGCAAAGGCGTCTTGCACTAAATGGATTCCTATCTATCACTGTACTTGCTTATGGATGCACATTTTTATCTATCTACCCATCTATTTATATCTATATCCATCCAATCACCCACCTATCTAATTTACTATCTATCGAACTGTCTGTCTGTCTGTCTGTCTTTCTAATAATGGTAAATACTGTCTGTCTGTCTGTCTGTCTGACTAATAATGGTAACTACTATTTGTCTGTCTGTCAGTCTAATTTGGTAAAGCCAAAGGAAGAAAATTCAAGCAAAGTGAAAGCAAAAACACGAAAATCTGGGTCAAGTCAAGGAAAAAAAAGTAAATTCAAAAGTGATCAAATGGATTGAGATCTAGCATTATCGATTTAGAACCTCAATGGTGTACCGCAAAGAGGTTAATGATCAGAACTGAGCCCCAGGTATTTTTATTTTCAATACATAACAGAGTAATACAGCCATCACACACGCTGTATCAAACAACTCACAGGAATGAAAAAAAAAAAAAAAAAATCACGCATATACTCACTTGCACACACAGCCACACAGGCAAGTAAAGACCCAATCTTTCTTGCTTTATACAAGTGTGTGTGTGTGTGTGTGTGTGTGTGTGTGTGTGTGTGTGTGTGTGTGTGTGTGTGTGTGTGTGTAACTGAGCCGGTATTATTTCTATAGTGGACAACACTTGATTCCCCCCCCCTCCCCACACACACACTCCTGCTTCCACTACCTACCACATCAGCACAACTTAACTTACATTCCCCGTACAACCCACCACCCGCTTACACGCCCATTAGACCCCAACCCATTCATCCACGTCATTTACTTAGCCCATACCCACAAACCCACACGCATGCCTCAGAACCAACCTCAGCAGTACAACCCAACCCACACCCACACAAACCCAGACACATCCCACAAAAACCCCCTCACAACCCTGACCCACAACTATCACCCACCGACACAAAGCCGACTCCTTGCATTCTTTACCCCTGGACAGTTGTTGACTTTATACAGGAGTTTTATTCGCTTTCATGTGTGGCGCGGCTCCCAACGTACAGCTTTTCTGAACATGGTGGAGTCAAAGGCTTTTCGTCCCATTAACTCTCCTCCTCTTACCGGTTCCCTTCAGCCTCTGTCTCTTCACCAAAGTGTATGCATCTTTATCTCTTTTCTATCGCTACTTCAATGGTCACTGCTCCTCTGAACTGTCTGCTTGCATCTCTCCACCACTACAGTGAGTGCATGACACCCGTTCAGCAGCAAACTGTCATCTCTTTTCTGTCTAGCTGTTTAATGCAAGAGTTAACCGTTACTCCCAGTCTTCCTTGTATGCAACAGGTCACTCTGGAATTGTCTTCCTCTGTTTTTATTTCCTATTGCCTTTGATCCCGAAATGAACGGATCTTGAATTTGTTTCTCACTTATTATTATTATTATCTTTTCTTCTTTTTTTTGAGGAACAAATCATGCTGGCTTTTGGCCATTGGTTCCTTCTTCCTTGCATGAGAAAAAAAAAATTGTACAGCCCACATACCTAACGACACCCACACGCATCCATACCCACACAAACCCACTCACCCTCCCCACACCCACGCGCATCCATACCCACACAAATCCTCTCACCCCCCCACACACACACTCACACCCCACCCGAACCCAAATCCACTCACACTTAAACCAGACCCAAACCCACTCACATCCTGCCTACACCCAAACCCACTCAACTCACCCGCACCCAAACCCACTCACACACCACCCACACCCAAACCCACTCACACACCACCCACACCCACACCCACTCACACACCACCCACACCCAAACCCACTCACACACCACCCACACCCAAACCCACTCACACACCACCCACACCCAAACCCACTCACACACCACCCACACCCACACCCACTCACACACCACCCACACCCAAACCCACTCACACACCAAACACACCCAAACCCACTCACACACCAAACACACCCAAACCCATTCATACCCTTCATCCCCAGGCACCCGCATCCAATAAACTCGCCAACAGTGAACCCATCCACTCTAATCTGCATCCACTAAATCTACCCCACTCCCACCCACACCTACACAAACCCACACCCAAACCAGCTAAACTCCCCATATACCCACCTACACCCCCCAGACCCTCCTACAGGTAACACCCCACCAACATCAAGCCCTCCTTCTCTCCGGGTCATGAAACTTCCGATAACGAAAGCCCATATTTTCAGCTACAGTTATTAAAGCTTCCATCAAGGTTTCTTTTATGGTGGGCGTCCTTTGATGATCACCCGGCAATTTCATCAGTCAAGCGTTTGCAGTTCAATATTTTTGCAAACCGGTGTAATGGCAGGGGGACCGGAACATTTTATTTTACATTTTTTTCGGTGTGTTTCAAAGTGACGCGTGTCCACTGTTTTCCTTTGACCTTCGTATGAGTGCTGATGTTTTCAGCGTAATATGTGTAGAGCGTGGAAATAGGGCACATGGGCCTTAAACAGAACACAGTGGTGCCCAGAGACCTTTTATTTTACTACTGTATTGCATTCTGTTTCATAATGACTACTGTTCTCTATTTTCTTTCAGCTTCCATATGACTACAACTTTTTTTTTTTTTTTTTTTTTTAGTATTGAAAGTTGGATACAAAGACCTCCAAGATTTCTTATTTTACCACTTTGTTACCGAACGCCTCCCTCTCTTCCTTTGACCTTCATATACTGCTCTTGTTTTCAGGGTAATATGAGCAGAGTGTGAAAGTTATGGAAAAAAAAAGACGCCTGGTGAAACCCGCACACTGCAGAAGCACATGCAGTTAAATATTCATGCACAGTTATACACACAGGCTTTAAAAATGGATATACACAATGAACATGTTTCAGCGGCGAAGCATACGTAAAGGACATTTCTGTCATGGGCTCATGGAGAACCTGCAGTAGTATCCAGTCCTTACCAGCTAATTTCTGCATTGAGCACATTAATCTGCTCTCCTTCGCAACAAAATGCGTACACTCCAGCGGTTGCGCATTCGTAATAATAATATTTTCGTGGGTTTACGGATTCTCCAGCACCTCCTCCTTAGCTACCAGTTTATAATACATATGGATCGTTAACAGACCCATATGTATTATCTTGCCTTAAATGTACCGAACAACGGTAACCCATTTTAAACACCGTAATATGTGATTGATTGTTAAATGATATATTCTCTATGTTAAACTTGGCAATATTTTTTCGTGTATTTTATTATTTAGGGTAACTAGAGTGGATATAGGTAGCATATAAGAAATATTTTATTCATGCATTAAGCTACAACAGGGGCAACTAGACTGACAGATATTTACAAGAGTAACTATGGAAGTTCTAGGTAATTTCCCAGCCAGTTTGCGTTTTACCGGATTGTTATTCCTACGATAGGACCGTACTTGTGGTCTACAATATGTACAGTTTTAGAGACAAGAAATGAGGGAATGTACGACGTGGTTTTGATCTGAGGACAGATAAGTGTAACAAGTTATGCTGTAAGAGCTGTTGTGTATAAGTGTGTCTGTGTTGTACTAGTGTATTTTAACAGGACTGTCTGGGCCAGCCTGCTTGCCTTAAAGCACCAGCAGCAGATTAGCCTTTCAACAAACTTGAGGCAGCGGGAAGCAGTGGCATCATTGCTGGGTTGGGAGCAGGATATTGCCTCCACAATGGACGTCAGGCTGTAGAGCATAGTGGTAGGGCTGATTTTATGTGGTAAGGTGGTTGAGGGGATGCAATGTGGGCGACGGTGGTGACCCAGGACAAGAGTGAGAGTCTTGTCTCTTGGTCTATATCTGCAGCCACCCTTACCCTCAGCTCACCAATGAAACTGTGATTTGTTTTCCCAGGAGGGAAACTGAAAGGAGACTGCAGAAACATACCACATCTCATGTTCATCGCGGCTTCAAAACATGAGTTATACCAGGGAGCTGCTGGTAAGCCTTTGTGTGGATCCGGACCCGAGATGAATGATGGCCACCTCTGAGATGGCCTGTAATTCTGAGATGACCCAAAAAATCGGCTTGGAATCTTGTTCAACAGATCTGCCTGTCCTCTGTTCAGTGCCAAGAATAACTAGTCTTGAATTGTGGTCCAAGCTATAGTGTTTGATCTCCAGTGAAGAAAACCGGTGCAATTCCATAATGTTCATAACACTCTTATTCTTGTTTGTGTTGATGGATTCATTACAATACTCATGATGTTAGCGTATTGTAAAATGAGCTGTTGTCTTATGAACTGCAACTACAGAAACAGGAACTCCAAGGAGCACTGGAAGGGAAACATCTGAACTTACCCACAGTGCAAAAAGAAGTGTAGGTTTGGTGAATTGCAAGGGGAGTTTTGTAAAATTAAGGGAGTGGCAGGCTCAGTGTAGTCCTGGCCTTTGCCTGTATCTCTTTCCTTTTCTTTTTGCTCAAGTTTGTTTCCTTGAATGGCACATTAATGTTCACTTGTGCAGAATATTTTGATACATGAAATGGAGTGGATGGAGTGGCGAGCTGGGGGATGTAAGGTCATATAATGCATCCCGGCAGTGGCAATAAACAATCTTTGAATTTAGACTGAATATCACCATACAGTTCTTTCATATGACTCCACCGATGTGTCCCCAGTACTTCAGCGGCACCAGTGCAACACCACATCCGAATTTATGGTTCTTAGCGTACCACAACAGCCATACTGGGAATTAGTACTAAATAAAAGGTGACATTTGAGGGCTGCAGAGACACAGCCATTTGTTGATGTGAAATGGGTGGGCTAGTGGACCTCATGCATGGGTTTCCTAGCCCATGTTTCAAGTGAAATGCGTTAATGAAAATAAGTATAAGAGGATAATAAATGCTATAATATCAATGTATTTATCTATTTATCTATCTATCTATCTGTCTGTCTGTCTGTCTAGCTACCTAACCATTTCTCTATTTATCTGTCTATCTATCCATTTCTCTTGTCTGTCTACCTATCTACCTGTCTGTCTGTATGTACGTCTGTGTCTATCACTTTCTATCTATCTATCCATATGTCCATCCAACTATTTATCTAAATATGCATCTATTTATGCATGTATCTACCTATAATAATAAATAAATACAGAGAAACGAGCGTTGCTATGGAGCCGCCTGAGACCACAGGAATTAGTGGCCTACGCCTGCGCC